>NC_056739.1:1257398660-1257476160 GCF_019279795.1 Protopterus annectens
TCCCTCTGTCATGTCTTGTTCATGTCGCAAACAAGGTTTAGGTCCTTTGAATTGGTATTTCTGATGCTATTTGTTTTGCAGATGTGCAACAAATTCATCAGTGTGGGATCAATGTCCTGTAGGTTAAGCACAGATTGCAAGAATAATGTTATAAGAATATTTTAAAATATGTATGCCAGTAACTTATATAAAATACTTGAAGCACTTACAGATATTATCGTGCTTTTCTGTTTGTTAAGCTTTCCTCTGTAACCTTGGTTTGATATAGGTCCTACCATGTAAGCCAAATTCTACAAATGATTTCAGTAATTTCTCATCATTTTGACTATGCTCATGTATAGTGAAGGTGGCTCTACCATTGTGATTCCCCAAAATGTCATATCATAGCACTGCCACTATAACTTTCATGCAAGAAAAATCTCTGGGAGAATACTGAAAATGGGTTCTCCTTGGCCCAGTGGACTATCCCACTAAACAAATGCAAATGTAAATGAATAAATAAATATTCTTAAGCATTTTCTATGCACATTTCTGCACATTTTGGTGTTTCTGTATTTGGGCTGAAAGCATATTTAATTATTTATTGTAATTAACTGTCATTCATTCTGAGTATCAAAGAACATTGACTATATATTTTTTCATTTTTTTTATCAAGAAGTTAGAATGTGTTGAAGACTCAAACTTGTGTGATTTCTCTAAACAAATAATTTTGTTTTATACCACTGTACTATTTTTTTTCATGTCTACAGCTTGGAATAGCCACAGTTAAGTCCCTTTTTGTACTATGATTCAAGTTACTCTGGAGTAGGAATGTTGACAAATTGTCTGTATATGAGTTACATGTCAAGAACTGTTGAAGACACTACCTTACAAAATGATCCTGTTATAATCTGAGAGGCCAGTACTGATGCTATGAATCCAAAAGCATGTCTCAACCTAAATTATTAATACATTTGGAGAAACAAAGGTATACCAGAGGTCATTTGAAGGTGTTGCATGATTTTTACCCTGATGACTAAAGCTAAATGAAACTATATTCTTCAGGTACTGGCAATGGTGATACGGAATCTTTTATTGTCTTTTGGCTGCCTACAAATGTTTTTAATCTCTTCCAGGAGGTTATCTTGGCAATAATGTCATTTGAGGCATTTAGAATGCTTAATAGGGCACTATATGTCTAGACATAGTAAATGTACAGATGTATGAAATCAATAAAACAGCTTTTAGAAAAAAGTTATGAGCACATTCTTGAAGTCTATTAAATACATGCAGTTGATTTTTAAGTATGTGTCAGAAGATGAATTCTGTATAAACAAGTCTGAATTCATAAAAAGTGGTGCTGAGGTTTTCATTTATATCTTACATTTTAAAGGGAAGGTAATGTAAAATTGTTTGACAATATATTTCAACATATGATATAAAAACGAAGAAATGTAAAAGTTGTTACTTAAAATGAAAGGCATTTAAATGGCTATTCTGATGAATTACCTTAAATTTTATAGCATAAAGCTTTTCTCATCAAAACTACTCTGTAAAGGTCTTTGTTTCAGTGTTACTAATCTAGCTAACAAGAACACAATCAACAATGATGCATACTAATGAAATAGTGTTTATATGTTAGTGAGATGAGTTCTGAGTCAGACTCTTCATAAGCTGTGGGGAAGAACATATTGTAATTCTCATGACTTATGTGAGAGGTACAGACAAACAGACATGAAGAGGGAATTAAAGGTAAGGATGAAATGAAGGCCCCTCCAGGAAACCCTCTCTTTATATCACCTTAAGTGCATTGCTATCAAAGAGCAACCATCAAAATTTCTGAGGATAACAAGGAGAAATGGGCGGGTGAGTGGGAAACCAGCTACAGCAGTATAATAAAATATGTATCACTAACCTTAGATGCAATTAGCATTTTGTAAATAATGCTCAGAGACAACTACATCAGGCCTTTCTATACTTGGTAGACCATTTCTGAGGGTCTTGAAATTATTGATTTATAGTACTGTATATACAATTCCACATTTATCATTATATCATAGCTGTTCAGCTATCAGTATAGACCACCTCCTGGTCATGGAGCTGAGATAACCACCTGTGGTGTAACTAAAGACCCATTAATTGAACTTAACTGAGGCAATCTTTTGCTACTTGATTTGTTAAATCATTTGATACCATCAACCTCCATGCAAGCCCACTTTAGCTGACTCACTGGCACCAGATCATACTGGGGTAACACCCTTTGGCTCAGCATCTAACTTTAAGGCAGGTCTCAAGTAAGCAGATGAGATAAAAGCGGTCCCATAGGGTACACATTTAGGCTTAGTGCTTGATGCACTTATGTTTTCCACTTTTTTTTAATGTCATATGACAACACTACTGCACTGTCAGGCTATCCCAGCATCCTAACAACTCGATGCTTCTTTGTTCTACCCCTACTCTGTCATGGGTACAGTCAGTGCTTCAGGATGGATTTAAGTTTAATCAATCCTAGATGCTCAATCTAAGCTTGTACCTGAACATCCTAAAAACAAAGCGGATGATGCTTGGGTATGTATTGTCCTCTTCTATACGTGTTCCTAACTTGCTTATTACTGCTTTTGATTACACACCCTTTGAAGATTGAAGTCTGCAAAAGTTCTTTTGATCATCTCGGAAAATGAGCTCAGATATAAATGCCATAACAAATTCGAGCTTAGCTATAATCTCCATAACAAATCCAACCTTATAAAAAACAATAAGAGGTCTGGTATGTTATACAAGACAGACCATAACAGAATAACTACAATGCATGCTTCCTATACACTAATATAGTATATACTAATAACCATTAATGATCACATAAGTATAAACTTTAATGAAGCCTATTCCAGAACAGAGTGCTTTGCTGCGGTTATACCTTCCTCCAGTCAGAAGTGTGAAATCTTAAATAAGCTTATACACGAGAATTAACCATTTGTTTGAAAGAAACTCAATAAATAATGGCTCTCAAGCTGTTATAACACAGTATCTGCAATGCATTATCTACGATGTTGACCTAGTAAAACTCTACGACCATTCTACACAGTAGGACCATATTAATAAAAGTAAAAAAAAAAAATATCTGCCAATATATATGAAAATGCAACAGTATGCCCAAAAAGATCAACAATGGAATAAATCCCTATGAAAATATCTGATCATTGCTCCAAAGATGTAAACCTGCTGGCAAGCATTACTTGGTCAAAAAACGTTGTTGTAACTGCTGAGTTGCTGAGTCAGATGCTTAGAAAGTCACATGCCTCCTTCAACTCTCGACCTTGCCTACTATTATTTAATGCCACTCTCTTCTCGCTCCTTCACTTTTTCTTGCTCTGTACTCCAGCTCTATTTCTATGTTCACATACTTTTTCTCTTATACTTGTCATCGATGCTTCTTGCTGATGTCATAGGCCTTTTAATTCGTATGTCATAGTCTCCCTTTCTTCCTGCCATTACCTTTACATTTCTCGAAAGCTTCCTACCTTCTTCATTCATACTCCTGTCCTTCTACTAGCATCTATTTCCTTCAGCTTTATTGAGTATTATACTATATGGCCTTGGGCTCTATTTTCTTGTTTGATGGTGACTGTGCCCCCTTCCTATTGTTCTGTATCCTGACTTTGTCAGGGTTCTTTCCACATTTGCTTGCATTTACGTACTGTTGACTCACATGATAATTACTGAATGTACTAAGCCAAGAACGTGTAACTCTATTCTTAGAAACAGCAGGCATGTTAGATTGGTGGTATTGCTTTTATTTACAACAAATGCCATAAATGATGTACCAAAGGTCAAAGTTACATGGGACACTATATAAATATTATATATGTGAATTTGTTTAACTGTTGTTAAATTGCTGTTGATGCATATACCTCTCTGCTGTCTTTATACTCACTGTATGCATATATATGCCTATATTTTGTTTGTGTATTTATGAGATGGGAAATTGAGGCAACTAGCTGCTACAAACATTTTTTTCTTTGATTTAAGATAACTTTCTTGGTATAGTTATCATTTAGTACTAAACTTTAATTATTAAAATGTATTTCTAAGTCATAATTCTGAATACCTTAGTTTGTCATAATAGAATAACCTTATAATGTGATAGGAGTTTGTGTGCTGGAAAGAGAATAATTCAAGTGTATCATCTGTGCTGCTAGAATTCTGTCTGTGTTTTGACATACAGACAATGTCACAGTTCAGTGGGATGGCTGTTTCAAGCTCTAGCCCTTGTTTAGAAACTAGTATTTACCTAAAATATATAATAGTAACTACATTAATTTGATTGTCTTAGAAAAATGTTGGTCAGATTATTTTTCTTGTGTATATTTTGTGTGATGGGATACAGTTCTCTGACTTTTAAAAGTATGGATAAGGTTTTAAGACTGATTCATGCTATTAAAGCCTTTGGGCAATTCTGCAGTTAAATTTTGATTCTAAACCATGAACTGTGAGAGCCTTGTTGGAAATGTGAACTAACATATCCTAGTATAATAGTCAATTTAAGTGACTTTCATGATTTTGCAGCTTCCATTCATTTTTCATAAACATAAACATTAAACTTAGTAAGGCCTTACTATATCTGAGCAATTCGAATTGTGTGTCCTAGATATTTGCATAGGAGGTTACCAGCATAGGAGCCCTAGAACCCTTAGAATCTGAGCCATGTCAATCCTGAGTTGCCACAATTGTCCTTGGTTAGATGGACATAATATACAGCTCAAGTCTATGATAAACACCAACTACCCATGTCCATGAGGGACATGGGTACCACCCCTGGGGTGAATTTGCAGTCTCCCATCCATTTGTCCAGTTTGCGCTTGAATAGGGTCAGTGAGGAGCTTCATGTGAATTGGAAGTTTATTCCAGAGCAGTGTCAATCTCTGGGACATATATCTGTCTCTCCAGCATGTTCTGTTAAGAGTGTCTCTTCTGCCATTTGACTTGTGGGTTTTCAGCATATCCATCAAAGCAGGGTCAGAGACTGGCTTGTAGGCCAGGCACAAGTCACTTCTCAGCAGCATATATGATACAGAGTACAGTGACAGGGATCAGACTATCCACGTGAAGGCCCTGTATTTTCTGCTTGAGAAACCTCTGTGGTCTCTCCAGCTGCTGCAGGTGTCTGCTTAGGTACATGCAGAAGGGAACATTGCACTCTATTAATGGTATGATAAGGGTTGAGTACAGTGGCGTTGTAACATCCTTAGACCTGGGTATGAGGCCCTTACTTATAAGATGCACAGCGTAAAAGACTTTCCTTACCACTGTGGGAACTTGGTGGTCAAAGTTCAGATTGCTATCTACCTGTGTTCCTAGATCTCACATCACTGGGTTTGAACTTACAGGATGCTGTCAATATTGTAGTTAGCAAGAAATTCCACTTTGCCAAAGGGAATAATAATGCACTTTTTTTGCATTTAGTTTTAGACCATGGCTTTGACACTACTCATTATTCTGTGTTAGCCTCTCCTTTAATATGTTAACATTGTTGGGGGGAATCAATGATTGCACCCACTTTGCGGTCATCAGTGAACTTGGTAAGCCAAGGGCCATCTACTTTAGCCTGGACTGCCAAGAAATAGATTCCAAACAGTAAAGGGCCCAGCACAGATCCTTGTGGTATGCCACTGGTGATGGGTCTACTGGTAGAGGTGGAGTCACCAGCTTTGACAGTATGTGTTCTGTCAGTGAGCCAACTGGCTACCCATCTAGTGACATAAGGGTTAATCCCCTGCTGGGAGAGTTTCTTAATGATACCTGAGTGGAGGATTATGTCAAAAGCTTTGGCTAGGTCAAGATAGGCAGTATATACTGTCTTACCTTCATCCAGGGCTTTGATGACTTTCTCTAAGAAGTCTACTAGGTTTAATAAGCATGATCTATACTTAACAAAGCCAAACTGGGTTGGGTCTAGAGTTTGAAAGTCACCTATGTCCTTGTAAGGTCCATGATGATTCATTTCATAGCCTTGCAGATGAGACTGGTTAGACTTATGGGTCTGTAGTTCCCAGGGTCAGTTGATGGCCCTGCTTTGTGCAAGGGGATTACTGTTGCTTTTCTCCACTATGCTGGAACAAAGGCACTTCTCAGGCTATGGTTAAAGAGAATGCCAAGTTGGTACGCTAGGTCCTGTTTCAGATTGCTTAATAAGCCACCCAGGATTTTATCTGATCCCACTGAAGTCATGTTTTTGGCCTTGGAGAGTGCAGATATGACCTGATATCTAGAGATCTAAGCAGAGGACTGGTGTCAGGTGTGCTTTGAGGTATGGGAAAGTTGGGTGAAGTTTGCACTAAATCTGTCAATTAGCAGGTTGACAATTTCCTCTGGTATAGTATGGGTAGTACCATCTACTACCAGTTCGGCACATATCTGGGCATTCCCCTTTAGATTCTGGACATAGTTAAAGAATGGCTTATGATTATCCTTAGCTAGGGATGCTATTTTACCTTTGTAATCAGCTTTAGAGGACTTTACAAGATTTCTGATTTTCTTATTCCAGCTGTGGAGTGAATTCTTCCTCTGCTGAGTCAGTTCACTCTTGTTCTTAGACATCTGTTTCTTCCTTCTGTTATATAACTTGTTTATACTTGAGGTCCACCAGGGTGGCTTGTTTTTTTCAGGAGGACCTGGTTTAATCTGGCCAGGCACAACTGAGTCTATACAGTTGCTTAAGTGTTTATACAGGGCATTTATGTACACCTCTGCATAGGAGTCATTGTTGTCTGTGATTGTGAGGGGTGTAAAACATTTTATACCATCACTTAGTAGGCTGTAGTTTGCTTTGGAAGAGTCTTTTAGTTTTTTTTGCTCCTGTGGTGGTGACAGATTCAATAGTTACTTCGAATGAGACTGATTTATGGTCCGACCTTACCAGGGAGGGCAGCACACAGGATGGAATGCAGTATGCAGTTATCCCTCAGTTTGATGAGTACTGTGTCTAGGACATTTGAGACCCTTGTGATGGGTACAGACTATCTGTTTCAGAGCATTTGTATTGACAAAGTCCAGGAACCTCTGGTTGAGCATGTCCGTGCTCATGTAAGCTATGCAGTTGATAGAAGGATACTTGAAATCTCCCATGACTATGGAGTTGGGCTGTCTGGTGAGTGACTCCAGTAAGTTCAGGTAGATGGTGTGTTTGGTTCATGGTGTGGGAGACCTATAGCTAGCAATGATGTAGTAAGGTATCTTGCCTATAGTTAATCAGACATGGAGTAGTTCAAGAGAGTAGTACTGTTTGACCAGTCTCGAGGTGTACTTGGCTTTAATGAGGATGGATACACCTCCACCATTGGTTCTTTCACACTCATTTTGAGGTCTAAATGTGAGGAAGGAATTGAAGCCTTGCACGGCCAGGGTGCTCTCTGCGGGCTTGAACCATGTCTCAGTGACTGCACAGACGTCAGCATCTTCCAAGGTGAGGAGTGCTTCCAGGGAGTG
This sequence comes from Protopterus annectens, assembly GCF_019279795.1. Classification (NCBI taxonomy): domain Eukaryota; kingdom Metazoa; phylum Chordata; order Ceratodontiformes; family Protopteridae; genus Protopterus; species Protopterus annectens. The sequence continues at coordinate 1,257,406,125 of NC_056739.1, forward strand.
CAGTTTCATGTTTAGACTGCTAGCATTAACCAACTAAACCCTAAATCTGTCTTGAGTGGATTTTGTTACATCAGAAATTTTGTTTTGTCATTGCCTAAGAAGGCACTATGGGGGAGGCAAACATCTTTGCCAGTATCTGAAAGCCTAGAGGAGACAGGTGCAGACCACCTCTGGCAAAGCAGCATGACCTGTTGACCATGTCTTCCCAGGCTGACAGATACTGGATACCCCCTGGACTAACACCACAAGCTAAGCCAATTGATAAAGTTGATCATTTTTTGCTTATATTGTAGCATCATCCTGGGTGAAGGTAGAATGCTGCTTAGGGCTATGGTCATGCCTACCTGGGGCATATTGGGAGGATTCCACTGACAGATATCTAGTGAAAAATTGAGTTTCAAGGTGTTTGCATCTATACAGGGCACCACTAACCCCTTGTTGTATGATGCACTGCAAAGTACAACTGTGAGGCTTAAATACAGGCAAAATTAAAACACTTTTAAGCTCATCTACCAATAGGAGAGCCCACAATGAACCTTCCTCCAGCAATCTTGAGGTCAAACAAGACTGGAGCCACACTCCTCTGCCACAAGGGTGCAGAGGAGGACTTCATAATGTAAGATGGCTGGTTTAGTGCTCAAGTGTATCAATAACAGGCTAGATTTAACAGGTCTGAATCTTGTCTATGCTATCTAGGTATCAGAACAGTGCTCATCAAGTACAGAGAAGTGCAAAAATTGCTTAGACCCCTTTTGTGTGTTTCCCAGCTCAGACAGACCAGGTAAACACTTATTGCCATCAGATGAAAAATCCCAGTCCTCCCAATCCAAAAGCACAGTAAAGAAGTGTTTGGGGTGAAATGCTACCACAAACAAATTTAAACAGTACAAACTGCTACCACAAATAAATTTAAAGATATAGATACAGCAGTGTACTTTAAAAAGCTTAGAAAAGTGTTATTATTCAATAAAAGTACTTCAATTTGAATAAATGAGCCAAGATCCACTCAATTGTATAGAATTTACAAAGGAACTAAAAAACAGGATAAGCTGATTAATAAACCCTCCAGCTAATAAAACTACATTTAGAAATCTCAGGTGTTTCCTCATCCTTGACAGACCAGGCTATCTCCCAGTGCACTAGATAGAAAATCCACTGACCTATTTTGTGTGAAAACAATTGTTTGATAGAGTGTAAAAGTACACTACTTTATCCAACAAGTGACAAATGGAGTACCTCAGGGTTCAGTCCTGGGACCACTCTTGTTTAGCATCTACTTCTCTGCAGTACAGGCCAACACTAAGGGACTCTGGCTAACAAAGTTTGCAGATGACTGAAAACTGGGAGCCACTACTGAATCCCCAAATTATGTGGATATTCTACAAAATGGCCTTACAGAAACAGATGCTTGGCTCCAGAGCCATGGGCTCAAGCTTAATGCCATGAAATGTATAGTTATCCCCTTTGGGAAAAAACATGAACCCATGAATTACCACATAGGTGGCAGTACACTAAACACCAAAAGTGTGATAAGAGACTTAGGGACACAGGTGGACAGTGGTTTCACCTTCGATAACCACATCGCCACAACATTCAGGAAATCCTTCTATGTGGCACACATCATCACTAAGGGCTTTTCATCCAGAAAAAAGGAGGTCATTGTCCCACTGTATCCATCCATCATTAGACCCATTATAGAGTACAAAGCCCCATTTGGTATGTACCTCACAAGACATCTGCAAATGCTGGAAAGGCCACAGAAATACCTCACTAAAAGAACCGCAGGCCTAAAGCAGATGCCCTATGTTGTCTAAAAAAACTCCAGCTATACTCTGTGCCATATCATCTACTCAGAGGCAATCTCTGCTTAACATACAAGGCCATGTCAAACCCTGAGCTGTTGGACATGCTCCACTTAAAGAAATCCCAAACCCTCAGAGCCACATGCTCCAGGGATCTACACCTTGTTATCACAATGAACAAAACATGCTGGAGAGATAGGTTCCTGACCCACAGACTCCCCATACTCTGGAATAGACTGCCCATACATGTCAAGCAGAGCACTTTCTTGGCCCTCTTCAAAAGGAACCTTGATGATTGGATGGGAGATAGGAAATACACCCCGGGGATCACGTCAGTTGCCTTGCTAGACAGGGGTCCAGAGAAGTAAATATTGTGGGAAGAAATATATGGGGAATTGTTTGGCTAGGCTTGTGTAGGCCCTAGGGTCGAAAGCCCAGTACCAACTCATGAACCTATGAACCTATAATGAAGTCAGATGAAGTGGAACAGACAGTGGGAGGAAAAAATGTACTTTTTTGATATAAGCACAAGGAAAGGCAAATACATAATTCAGAATATCAACAGCAGTGGAGAAAGGGAGAGCTTATTAAGCTCAATTTACAGTGGGATGGACAGCTTAAAATTATCTGGTTTAAAAAACAGATCAACAAACAAGAGGGTGTGTGGGAAACACAGCAGGGAATTACCAGCAATCCTTTAGTTATGCAGGCTTCAAATCTTTTCAGACAAGACAGAGGCCCAGAGTTTCACTGAATATTTAAGTATCACTCAAGAGACAATTTAACCAATAGAAAAACAATGTGAAATGTGCAGCCTACATAATTTGTGTCCACCTCTTACATAGAACAAAAACACCAGGCCAAGCAGATTTCTTAAAACAGAAAACAAAATGGAGAAGGTATCAGAAAGCAATTGTAAAAGGTCACAGACAAAATATAGGTTTTCCCCTCACCCAACAGGGAATCACCAGCAGTACTTTAGCTTATGCAGAGTATTTAAGTATCACTCAAGAAACAATTTAACTAATGAAATGTGTGAAATGTGCAGCCTGTTTAATTTGTGTCCATCTCTCACACAGAACAAAAACACCAAGTCAAGCAGATTTCCTAAAACAGAAAACAAAATGGATCAGGTATCAGAAAGCAGCTCTAAAACATCACAGACAAATAATATAAGTTTTCTCACCTAGCAGGGAATCACCAGAAGTGTTTTAGTTTATGTAGGCTTCAAATCTTTTCAGACAAAGTTCAAAAAAATAATCCCTTAGTTATAGCCATCTGCTCCCCCAACATTTCTGAAAGACAACTCTGTAGAGAATTTTTGAAATCTGCCAACTCATTACACTCCCAAAAAAACATCTTTCCCAGTTATCTATTTCTTTCTTGTTACACCACCAGTGCCTGCAATGTCTGCTTGGGGTATAAAAATGCTCATGCAAAAACTTCTAAGCAGACAATCCTAAACCTTCTGGACTTTGTTGCATACTTGAGAACCATACAGATGTCTTCCCATTGTTCCTTTGTAAATTTCCTTTCCAGGTACTCTTCCCCAAATTTTTTAACCTTCTCTAATTGATTCATATAGGTATCATACAATAGTTTATATATCCTACTAATTATCCCTTTTTATCATTAGTTTCTGTTATAGGCATAGCTAAAAACTCCACCAGAGCTGGTCTTTCTCTTAGCACTCCCCAACCCCTTTCTCTTTGCCTATACTTTGATATCAGTTCCTGGTAGGGAAGGCGGTCTCAACCTGCAGTGCAATCTTCTATTTGTCCTTATCGGACTATTTTATATTTCCTTCTCTAGATATTAGTACCCAGTACCTTAGTTCCTTTCTTAATTATCTCCAGTAAATTTCACTCCCTTGCCTATTTTCTATATCTAAACTTGTAGTTATTCCTATTGGCTTAGTTCTTAGAATACTTTATTTATTTATTTATTTATTTATTTATTTATTTATTTATTTGACATTTGTTAACCGGGTTAGTCCATCTGAGCCAATGGCCCATTTTCAGTGGAGACCTGAAGAGAAAAGCTCCAGCAATACAAACATAAAAAGATAACATAGTAGGCAATATACAAAATGCAAGAAAAACAGTGCAGCAATACAACATAAGCAAAAATTACATACATAGATTACTGCAAATCAGGTGAAATGAATAACTGTAATAAAAATAAAGCAAAATGAAGTAAAATACAACTAGTATATTTAAGTATTTACAATAATGACACATCTTTCCCAAGTAGCATAATGTAGTATTGTCTAGTGAGCAGATTAGTCATTGAATTATTAGATGTAAACAGGTAGTTAAATAAAAAGAAAGGAAAATGCAGACTATGGAAGATTTAGGCAAGGACAGGCTTTTGAGTTCAGAAAGTAGTGCCTGACTTCAGTTTTAAAGCAGCTGGAACTAGTGATGCTACAAATGTGAGGTGGTAGCCTATTCCACGCAAGGGAAACAGAGTGTTTATAGAGGAGTTTACCATAAGTTTTGTTGGATTTATAGATGTCTAGAAGGTGCTGGTTGGAACTACGAAGAGACCGAGTTGGGGAATAAAGGAATACTAAGGTAGAGAGTGATGGGCAGGCTAGCAGTTTGTTGAGTAGGGAGTGTGTCAGCTGCAGCTGGGCAAGTAGTAAGAGCTGGGGGAATTCTAGCCATTGAAGCTGTTTCAGGGCAAGGCAATTATGGGATTTATAAGACTGGTTACTGGCAAATCTGGTTATGTTATTGTAAGCTTGTTCTAGTTTGGAGAGACGGTTTGACTGGAGGTGAGTTAGGATAGGGGAGGTGTAGAGGTGACATGGAAGGAGATAGGCTTGGGCAAGGGTGGGTTTGGAGTTGGAAACAAGAAATTTCTTATTCCCATAAAGAAGGCCTAGTTTCCTGTTAGTTGTTTTGATACAGTATTGGATATGGATGTCAAATTTGAGTTGGTCATTGATTATTGTACCCAGTAACTTAGTGTGAGGCTCAGCTTTGATGAGAGTGTTATCTAGCAAAGATATAGTAAAAGTAGATTTAAGATGATGGAGAGTTTTGGGGAAAAACAGTAGGAGCTTAGTTTTTTTAGGGTTGAGTATAAGCTGGTGCTCTGTGAGCCATCGTTCCACAGATGAGGAGTTTTGGGTGCTAGAAGGAAGTTTAGAGATGTTGTCAGTACAAGAGATAAGAATAGAGTCATCGGAGTACTGTATGAGGGAGGAGGTATTGCAAGAGGAGTAAAGATGATTGCTTAAGATGTTGAATAGGAGGGGGCCAAGGATTGAGCCTTGAGGGTCACCAGTTTGGATAGGTAGGAAAGGGGAGCAAGCGGATTGCCATCTGACAGACTGGAGCCTATTTGCTAGATAGCTCATGAACCAGCGAATAGTAGAGGGGGAGAGCTCAAGGTCAGTAAGCTTAGTAAGCAGCCTGGAATGGGAGACAGCTTTAGAGAGGTCAAGAAAGAGGCAAGACACAAGGAGGTTTTTGTTCCTGGCTTCAGCAACAGTGTGAGTGAAGGATAGGAGGCCAGTGGAGGTGCTGCGGTGTGGCCTAAAGCCATATTGAGTAGGGGTCAGAAGATTTTCATTACTAAGGTGAGTTGGAAGCTGACTGTGTATACATTTTTGAGGATTTTGTATAGAGGAGATAGGATGGCAATGGGTCTGTAGTTAGAGGGCTCAGTGGAGTTACCTCCTTTGTGAAGTGGAATGGTGTAGAAAGATTTCCAGATGTCAGGGACAGTAGACTCTTGGCTAGATCTATTTATTATAATAGAGACAGGATAGGCTATGGAATGAGCAGACAGCTTAAGAAAGAAGGGAGGGAGGTTATCAGTAGAGGGAGAACAAGGTTTCAGTTTTAGTAGAAGTGACGATGTAGGCTGTGGAGATGGGGTTAAAAGAGAAAGGGGTTGTGTTGCATGTATAGTGAGTGGTGTGAGGGTGGTTATAGCTTTGCCAGGGTTAGGTAAGTTTTTGAATAGATTCGGTGAAGTGGGTATCAAGTAAGATGGCAGTTTCTAAGGGAGAATTATTAGAGTAGGGGTTGGGGGTGGTAGGGTGACATGGATTTAAGATTTTATTGATGGTATGCCAGAATATTTTGGGGTTAGACTTTTGGGAGAACTGGGGATTATAAAAGTAAATTTTCTTGCCTTTGTTCATTGCTGTTATTGCTAGATTTCGTAGTTTTTTATATGTTGCCGATTTAGTTTTCAGTAATTTTTTCCAATTTTTGTCTCTTTCTTTCATGAGACATAGGGTGTTTTAGATGAGCCAATGTGAGTAGTTGGCCTTGATTCTCACATTTCTAAGAAGAGCTGAAGAATCAAGTATATCAAGAAAAATGTGACTAAAGTGTACTTATTACTACTTTATGAATATAATATTCTGCTTGGTTCTTATTCTCCTTAAGATCTGCATCCAGAATTATGCTGTCTCCTTATTTCTTGAATTCCCCCCATTTTATCATCATTATCCCTTTTTGCAATGTTCTATCAAATAGTTTTATAGATTGAATCCTTTTTTACCTTGTATGAGAACTGTTATGATTTTATTGATCACGTTTGTTATTCTCTAAAATTCAGAAAACCTTCAAGTTTATGCTCTAGACCTAGTAGTCCACCTGGGATGACACTTTAAAATGCTGTAATGGCACCAACACTGGAATGGGGATCGGTGGTGGAAGGATACACCAGACCACCAAGGCATATTATATACATGCCATAATGGCAACAAAAGTATTGCAGAGCTTGGGGGGACCATGGGGGAAGGTATAGGGACCTGTGCATCTGTGTGCATGTCTTTGTGCACATGTTTATGAGAGAATGAGTGGAAGGAGAATTCCACAGCCTGCACGAGCAGCTGGTTACTACCATGATGTGTATATCAGCCAGTGCTAAGAACTTAATGAATTCCTGGGATTATTTTAAAAAGTGAAATTTATAATAGTCAACATTGTTTACTTATTGAGCATAGTCATGGGAAGAAGTCTAGAGTAGGCAAGCAAAGCTACAGAGCAGGCCATAAAACTATAGAAAATGCTGATAAAAACTACAGTATGCAGCAAATGAATAAGGTGATCATCCTTCCTAACATCCAAAGATTTACAAAATAATTAGAAAAGTCTGTCAAAATGGGGTAAAAACAGTGGAGATGTTAAATCCACTCAACACTGATTTCAGTGTAGTTAGGGACAAATGAGGACAGTAAAGAGTTTACCATCCTTAAGCAGCACTAACATAGCAATACAAAGAAAATAACATTGATTTCCTTTAAAAATCAAAACTGTAAAGAATTTAAAAGCAGAAAACTTGTAATGCCTTAACAAAAGCATCTAAACTACTGTGTCATTCAGAACACCAAATCAGAATACAAATAAGTCACATAACTGAACATAAAGAAAAAAAAACGTCAAAAAAAAAAAAAACAGTGAAAGTTCAACTTTCTATTTTTTTAAGAGAGCATTTACAACCCCATAATGATGAAAATACAAATGACAAAACAGCAATGTACAAGTAAAAGCCCTGAGAATTAATTTTCTAATACTTTAAAGCAGATGAATATGCACTCTACAACAGAAAAAAATTAAAAATAAATAAAAATATAGAGTATTACAGAGACTTAGAATTGTATAATAGCAATAACCTATGGATGGGTGTGGGTAGTTAGTTTGCCAAAGGATAGCTTTGGTTACTTCAGTTTCACCCTTATGACCAAACTGTGGCAACCATGAGAAAACTAAGCATTACCACATCCATCTCTGGGTAATTTCTATATTATATTAGTTTATATTACTGTTTTGGAGGTCTGTTAATTATTTGTGGTGCTGTGTGCTTGTTTTCTATTTTTAATTATCTTCAGATGTGCTCTTTAGTTTGCTTTCTTTTTATTGAGTGTATTGTATTTTGCAAGTATAGTCTAACTGACTTTATTTCCAGTAAAGTTTATGGAGATTTCCTCATAATAATGTAAAGATGTGTAGATCCAATTTGGTTTGTTTACTCTTATAAGGATGGTATCATCTTCATGCACATATTTTTGGATGCTGTACAACTATATATATATATATATATATATATATATATATATATATATATATATATTTATATAGGTCTACCTGAAAACGTCGACAACGCAGAACGCCAACAACTAGAACACCGACACCGGAAGATTGACAACGGAGAAGACCGATAGTTGAGAATCCCGACGCTGAAAACACCAACATGTTAAGGTAAGTGTGCGATAGGGACGGACGTTAGGGTCAGGGTGTGGGTAAGGTAAGTGTGCGATAGTGACGGAGTTTAGGTTTAAGAGCGGGTTAAGTGAGTTAGGGTTAGGGTGTGGGTATGGTAAGTGTGTGATAGTGATGGATTGAGGGTTAGGGGCGGGTTAAGTGAGTTAGGGTTAGGGTGCGGGTAAGGTAAGTGTGCGATAGTGATGGACCTTAGGGTTAGGGTTTGGGTTAAGGTTAGTGCATAGATAATTGTGTTTGTAAGGTTTAGTGTAGATTTGTAAGGTTTTTGGTGTGCTTGTGTTGTGTGTGTGTTTTTTGGGAAAGGTATTTGTTTTGTTGTTTGTCGGGATTTTGGTTTGTCGGCCATGTGAAGTTTCGTGTTTTTGAACTTTTTTTTTCGGTGTTTTCGTGTTGGTTATCTCATTGTCGGAGTTCTGCATTGTCGGCGTTTTCAGGTATACCCATATATATATATATATATATATATATATATATATATATATATATATATATATATATATATATATCCCTGCTCAAATGCAAATGTGTTTTTTTGAATAAAAATGATTAAAGTACATATCAAATATTACTTGTGCAGTATTTGACTGAGATCTTTGGATTTTTATTTATTTTTTCATTTGTTGACCAGGGTAGAGCACTGATCTCAGAGCACCATTTTCAGGCTCATCCCAAGGTATCCAATCACAAATAAGAATACAATGAATAAGCAAAAACAAAAAAATAACAATTCCAGCAAATATATACATGGCAGAAAACATATACAATCATTCTCAGTGTGAAAATGTAATACTGGAGGAGTACTTAGGAGAAGTGACTATTACAGATATAATGTGCTGAGAATGATTGGGAGAAATCAGTGAGGAAAAGATAGGTGTAATAAGGATGGATGTCTGAGAGGTAGGAGGGATGATATGAGAAGGTGAACTGAGGAAATGAGATGTGAAACTTCATTTTGTGAAATTAAGGTATTTTGGAGGTAATGCATATTTTGAAAGTATATGCAGCGAGCCTGTTTGAAGAGGCAATGTCTTAGTACTCTTTGGAAGTTATTACATCATTGGGTGGATTTTAGCCCTCTTGCACTCAGCTTACTTAATATGTGCTAACTTTACTTCTACCCCTGCCTGTGTCCCAGACACCCCTGCCCATGCCCCAGACACCCCTGCCCGTGTCCCAGACACCCCTGTCCGTATCCCAGACACCCCTGCCCATGTCCCAGACACCCCTGCCCGTATCCCAGACACCCCTGCCCATATCCCAGACACCCCTGCCTGTGTCCCAGATACCCATGCCCATGTCCCAGACTCTACGCCTTTTTTAGAAAACATCTTCTCCTTAGTCAGTTTCATTCATGTCCAAGCAATGTATTTCTAAGTCACCATTCACCAGTTCTAAACTGTTAAATAGGTATTCTTCTCTAAATCCTTTGCACATTAAGATTAAGTGTCTCCTTAGTTTCCTATAAGAGATCATTTTAACCTCATGTTGTAGTTTTCCTACCTAGTTACTGTGCTAGATTCACTCAAGCTGATTTATGATTTTTTTTTTATATATACAGTGCATGTCCTCCACATGGTTGGGTAGGCATTCGAAAGACATGCGTAAATGGGTGTGCCTTCATTAAAGGTTGAACGTCGAGCCGGCACCTCGGCATTTGTCAAAATCTACTGCCGATCATTAGCGGACCGGAGTTCTGCTGTGGTGACCCCTAAAAGCCAAAAGACAACACACACACACAGTGACCAATGGGGGCACAATATTCTAAATGTGAGTGTTATCAAGGTGGTATAAACTGGCAATATTAAATAGGTGGTCCAGCTTTCAAGCATCTTCAGTGTTGCGCCATTTCACACCGTGACCTTTTTTGCTTTGTTAATGTGAGTTTTAAATGTTCATTGTTGGTCAAGCTATACCTTTAAACTGGAGCAAGTTGCAAGTTTTTAAGTGTTGATTCATATGATATGCATATTTTTCTGTGCTTCTCCATCCCCCAAACTAGTAAAACATATATTTCTTAAAATTTAGTCAAGTGGATCATGTTCTGTCAATCACTGAACTTGTACAATGCAAAATGTAAAATTCCTGATATCTGGCATTTGTCAAATATTAGGCATGTGAAGTGCTATAGCTTTATTAGTTACAGGTAAATCTAACATGGGATGTGAGCCATGTGACAGGGAGGGAGTCAGCACTTGTGAGTAAAGGTTCAGGGAAGAAACATGTCTGTCTCTGTCTCATTTTTTTGTATTGCCTTCATGCATCCATTTGTTGAATTGTAATACTTCTTTTCATGCAGGTCTGACATGGTGTCAGTAGTAGCTTTTCACTGATGGTACAATATTTGGAACAATAACACTTCCTGTTTGTGTGGTTATGCTGATAGTGCTATGCAGGTGTATATGTCATTATCACTGTATAAATTCTGTGTTTCTGAATTTCACTCACAAGTTTCACCTTTGTTATTATGTAGACAAGACTGCTACAGTTTGCTAGCAAATACATGTTTTTATGGCAATAATACACTGTTAAATTTTCAAATTCTGCAAAGATTTTTCAATTTACATATGGCCAGTCCAGCCATTACTACTCCGAAACAGCAGGAAAAGCTGTCCGATAATTCAAAATCCTAGATGAAAATATTTAAGTTGCATCTCACTTCAACTGGATTGAAGGACAATCTAGAGAATGTCCAAGTCATGAGTTATGAAGCCATCTGCATCCCTTAGAAGGATAAAGCAGACAAGGATTTTCAGAACAATATGTGATAGGGTATGGTACAGGACATCAGTGTTGTGGATAGCCATAATAGGACAGCAGAAGAGGTGCATTGCAGGGTCACCAGTATAACCAAGTCTGACTCTTGACAGCACCTTCTTTTGTATACATTTGCTTTAAATATTGTATATACGTTCTTTTCAACCTGCATTGCAAACATTCACTCGAAAAGTGCTGGGTGCTTCATTGTAAATTGCAAACATTCACTATCCTAGCATGAGATTGTTGTCCATCTATACTGTAACTATTTAATTTCTTAAGAAGCTGTTAAGTTTTTAATCTTGTGACCTTATTCACCCAGGTTGTGGCTGAAAAGGCTCTCTTGGCCAGTCCCTCTACCCAGTTATCAAAAGTAGTAAATAAAAAATAAATAAACAGCATTTCTCAAAATGCTCCATTTTCCCAGACACAGGTGCTCATCTTCTATATAAGAAACAAGGGTGATGTACTGCCAGTAAGAATGAACTTATGGAACCATCACTTTTTCTCTTTGTGAACTATATTATGACACACACATGGTGGAATTTGAGTGTGATGTCTTTCATTAAGTGAACCATGTCATTGATGGGTTGACTGATGGGGCGAAGAACACAAATTACTTTCTCAGTCCTTAACTGCCTCAAGCACAACAAATGTTAGGTATGTGCTCTGTATAACACCGCACAGAAGATCACCATAACCATAGAATCTGGCATCATTATGCAGTGTCATGTACAGGTGCACCTGATTGACTTCACTGAGAACAGTAAGATAGTATTTATGGACTCACCCATCCTAGGCGTGTGCAGCATTGTTCCATAAATTAAGGAGTAACTCAGTGACATTGGAAAATGGGGCAAATCCCATTACCTGCCTTAGGATATCTTCATCAATATTCAGAGAAGCCAGTACTAAATGTGGTTCAGGCATGGCACATACCCTAAAGCCAGTACCAAATGTGGTTCAAGCATGGTGCATGCACTAAAGCCAGTACCAAATATAGTTTTGATATGGCACATGTCCTAACACCAGTATCAGATGAGGTTCAGACATGGCACATGCCCTAAAGCCAGTACAAAATGCGATTCAGGCATGGCACATGTTCTAAAGCAGCACCAAATGTGGTTCAAGTGTGGCACATGTCCTAAAGCAAGCATGAAATGTGGTCAAGGCAAGGCACATGCCATAAAACCAGTACCAAATGAAGACTGAAACAAAGATATCTCTCATTAGTTATTTAGTGATTTCAAACTTCATTTATTTCCCAGGAAACTAAAAAATTATATGAAGAAAAGCCCAAAATGTTACACAAAAAAACTGAACATTTTCTCCATTTATTTAATGCCACCAGCATCATTGTACCTCAAGTTATAGGCCTTGTAACCACTAAATTAGCCAACAGAAGGAAATACAAGCCTTTACCATTAATATTGTCTGTTTTTATGCGATTATTGGACTAACTGCCCCAGTGATCTTTTTAGGCTTAGCCATGCTTTCCCAAATATAACTGACATGATTTGATACCCCAGGGTAATTTTAAGGGATGGATACAGGCTTGGATAATGGGTGGTCATGCATTTAGTGGCAGCCTCTGTACATAAGAGGCATAGGTGCCAGAACAGGGGTAAATTTCAAATTCCCCATCCACTGGTTCAAGTTATACTTGAATTTGGTAAGGGAAGAACTCTGATTCACATGGATGGCAAGCCTGTTCCAGAGGAAGGATAGTCTCAGGCGCACACATACCTGTCCCTCCATTATGTCCTAATTATATTGCAGATGATGTTTAAATCCTCAAATTTGGTATCTCTGATGCCATGTATTTTACAGATGTGCAACAGGTCCAGGTGGGATCAGATGATGCTTTCCAGGCTAGGCACAGATTGCCTTTTAGTGATCTGAAGGGGACTGAATACAGGGATCAGGCTTTGAGGTGGTCTGCACAGGACATGTTGCTTAGTCCTTGTATTCTTTTTGTGAGGAACCTCTGGGTATGTTTCAGTTGCTGCAAATATCTGGTCCCTATAGACTGGGGGGGGGGGTGTTGTACTCAGTGATTGATCTCATGAGGGACAAGTACAGTGGAACAATGACACCAAAGATACCAAATGTAGGGATTTAAACCTCATCTTCAGTATAATTAGGACATGATGGAAGGATAGATATGATCCTGCTTATAAGTTGTGCAACGTAGAATGATTTTCTCACCACTGTAGGTGTGTGATGATCAAAGGCTAGGTTACGTTGACATGCATTCCCAAATCCTTGACCACTGGGTCTACTCTTATGGGTGTATTATCTATGTGGTAATTTCCAGAGGCCATCTTTTCAAAGGATACTATTATGCATTTCTTTGCATTCAGTTTTAGACCATGACTCTTGCACCAGTTATTTGCTGTGTCAAGCCTTCTTGATGGCCATTTGTGTCTTTGTGGGATTTGAAGACTGTACTTAGTTTGCATTTGTCTGCAAACCCGGCCAGCCAAAGGCCCTTGATATTTGACTTGCTTCAGAGGACGAGATGCCAAAAAGGAGAGGCTCCAGTGCAACTAGCAACTGGCCTCTTTGTGAATTAGTTTCCTGTATTCTAATTTTTTGGGTCCCATCTGGGAGCCAGCTAGCTATTCATTGTATTCCATTTGGGTTTATACCTTATTTAGTGAGTTTATCTACAATGCCAGATAGAGGTGTTGTGTCAAATGTTCTGGCCAGGTCAAGGCAGACATTGTACACCATTTTGTCTTCATCCATGGCTTTAATGATCTTCCCAAAAAAGTCCACAAGATTGTGTAGGTATGATCTGCCCTGGATGAAACCAAACTGGTCATTTCCAATGCTGTAGGTTTTCTTTGTCACTGTTTATTATTTACATAATGATGATTCTTTACATGACTTTGCATATAATAATATTGGGTCTGTAACTGGCCTTCCTTCTATAGAGGAATAGCAGTTGCAGTTCTCCATTCACTTGGCACAAAGGCTGATGGTTGAATACAGATTTTAGTGGTCCTGACAATGTTTCATGCTCTTTAGAAGGCATCCTGGGATTTTTTCAGAGCCCATTGATGCTGTGTTCTTGGCCTTAGAGAGTATATTGAGGACCTACATCCTAGTGATAGTTGCAGGAGTTATGCTTGAGGGTATTTCTTCAGGGGTGACTGGGGGGTGGAGCTAACTTTGTCAGTCAGTAGATTTGCTTTGTTTTCTGGCTCAGTATAGGTGGCTCCATTCACAATTAGTTCAGCGCATTGTTGTAATTTGCCTTAAAGGTTACAGAAATAGCAGAAGAAAGCCTTGTGGTTATTCTTTTCCTGGGAAGCTATTTTGACCTCATATTTGGCTTTTGTAGACTTGGTTAGCCCCCTGATATGCTTGATTAGATTGATGAGAGAATCATTACTTTGCAAGGCACACCCTTTTTTACCTTTGGTCATGATTTTCTTTCTCTTGTTATACAACTTGATGAGATTCCACCAGGGTACCTTGTTTTTGGAGGTTGTCTTATACTTATTTCAAGTAGGTATAGATGTCTCTGTGAAGCTACTTAAATGATTTTACATTATTTCTGTAAATGATTCTGCATAAGCAGCAGTGTTCTTGAGGTTTGAGGGTGCTTTGCTAGGGTGTCTCTTAATAATAGGAAGTTTGCCTTAGAATAATTCTTAGATGTTGCAAAGTTAGCAGGTGCCCTGGGTTTAGTTTTTATTTAAAAAAAGACAACTTTATGGTCTTACCTGACTAGTCAGGATATTACACTGGAAAGAAAGTGCAACATTCACCCATGTTTGTAAGAACCATGTTAAGGATGTCAATGGGTTTATGGACAAGCTTGCCCAGGGTGTTTGTATTGATAAAGTCCATAAGTCTTGGCCTGCATGTTTGAGGTCATGTATGATTCCCAGTTTATACTGGCATTGTTAAAATCTCCCATGACTATGGAACTGAGTTGAATGAGAAGAGTCTTCAGTACTTTTAAGAATGTGGTATGGGCTTCATGGGTCATAGCAGGAGATCTATAGCTTGCATATATATGATACGGGACTTTACTGATTGTGAGATTGATGTGGAGAAGCTGAAATGCATTATACTTGCCTTGAGGTGTATTTGTGTTTGATGTAAATTGGGACTCCTTCACATTTTGTTCCTTCCTGTGCAGTAGATAGTCTAAATGTATGTAAGGCATTATAACCCTGCACTGCTGGGGTGCTCTATGCAGATTTAAACTGTTTCTCATTGACTGCACATATTTTTATATTCTCCATGGTGAAGAGAGCTTGGAGGGAGTAGAGTTTCTTGTTTAGACTCCTGGCATTGAGCAGTACAACTTTAGATTATCCTGGGTAGGTTTATCTATATTGGAAGGTTTATTGGGTTAGCAATGACTGAAAACTCACTACTGAGGTAAACAAGGTTTTAGCCAATATTTCAAAAGCCTAGAGGGGAGAGATGCAGACCATCCCTGGTAAAGCAGAGTGGTCTGTCAACCATATCCTCCCATGTGACAAATATTGTATCCCCTTTCAATGGCACCAGGAAATGAGCCACTTATTAAGGTCAGTTATATTCTGTTCATATTTTGGTATTATCCTTGGAAAATGTAGACTCATGCCAGTCTGGGGTATATAGTCCAAGAACTTCATCATGTCACTCTTCATATTGTCCAAATCGGTACATCTGAGGTCATTTACACCCCTGTGGACTATGGCCGAGTCATACTGGTAGCAGTCATTCAATGACATGATCTTGAGGATCCTGGCACCTCATAAAAAGCTAACTGTGACTCTCTCCTTACTCAGCCTGTTGAGTGGGGCATCTGTATGTCTCACAATGAAATCTGCTATGACCAAAATATTGGGTTGTGTGTTAGTATGCCTTATGGGCTTAAAGGTTGAGACACTTGGTGATGTGGATGTACGTGACATGGTGGTTGTTGTCTTTGTAAATTGTCTATGAGGTTGCTTATTGTAAGTGCAGGTGTCTGGGAGGACCTTGAGGTTTTGGAAGATTACATTTTAGAGTCTTGGCTTATGAGGCTCTATGTGTCTTATCCATACTATGTGTGGTGGATGTAGAGTGTGTGCATGTGCTACTGACAACCTGTTTGGTATATTTAGTGTTAGTAAGTGAGGGCTTTACCTCTGGAGACATTGTGTAACTACCTCTCTCACATACTGTATCAGTTTGCTTCAGAATTAGCTGGATGTCAATATATATGAAATGATTGCTATATTTTCTGAAGATGCTTAGATCCACCAAGGTGGTTGTAAAGATAGTAGGTTAGTACATATCCTTAGTTACAGACCCTATTTATGTGTTTTACAGGAGAATGGTACAGGGGGGTTTACTACTAGTTAGGAGGCTGTAAGAGTATAGACTACAAAAGATATAAGTCTAAACTCGTAAGGCGATGCTCCTTAGTGTGTGAACTAGTTGCTCTATGCACAACTAAGTACTGGGAAGACTTGCTCCTTAGTGCGTGAACTAG
The DNA here is from genome assembly GCF_019279795.1 of Protopterus annectens. Lineage (NCBI taxonomy): Eukaryota > Metazoa > Chordata > Ceratodontiformes > Protopteridae > Protopterus > Protopterus annectens. Next base: position 1,257,422,417 of record NC_056739.1, read on the forward strand.
TTGCTCTATGCACAACTAAGTACTGGGAAGACTTGCTCCTTAGTGCATGAACTAGTTGCTCTATGCACAACTAAGTACTGGGAAGACTTCAGAGGACATTTTTAAAGCAACAGCTTCAGTTAGAAGTTAGGGCATCTTTACAGGGCACTGCCAAACCCTGCTGTATGATGAGCATCATCATACAAATGTGTTGAACTTTATACAACTGAGAAATTGACTAAAGAATGACTTAAAGCTGAATAGAGTGATTTTCAAACTCAGAATGAGATCAAGTTACTCTCCACTGTCACTAGAGTGCAAACCTAATCCTATTCTTAATATTGTGAAAAGTTTATATACTCTTTCTCTGACTTCTTCTGTACAATGTTCAGCTTTGGCACCCCACTATGTATGTAACACTTAGTCTTACTTATACATTTATGTAATACACAAAAAAATAGGTTTTGTTCAGTTTTCATCTTTCATCAATATAACTGAGTACCTTGCAGACTTTTACCTAGAAGGCATCTTTCACTGAATTTTATACCATGAAAAAGTCCTTATGATAGTAATACTCTTTCAGTGGTAAATGAAATAAAAACATAATGAGTAGGAAATAACAAAAGTATATCAGTGTTTTCTGGCCAAGCCCACTAACCTACAACTTTGACATGGTCTTGGCTTACCTTTCTATAGTATAAATATCTTACTAGAGTTACACTTCTGATAGATTTAACAACTGCTTCATGAACACCATCAGAGCTACATCTGATCCCTTTTAGCTATTGTCAGCATTATCTTATGTTCCCTTTTTAGTAATAACAAAGTTGTAAAAGAATGAATAGACTTTATATTCTGAAGTAGAATTTTATAAGAACAAAAACAATCTAATATATTTAGTTACATCCACATATTCCAGCAATTCATCAGCCTTTTTATGTATTTATCTCTCTCTCTCTCTCTCTCTCTCTAGACATTGATTTACACACACACACACACACACACACACACACACACACACACACACACACACACACACACACACACACACAAACACACTCATACATGCGTATATGCGAGTGTGTTTATCACCCTTTGGCCAACATCTGTATAGTCTACAAAATTTAGTCGACTACACAGATGGTCGTCAAGTGTATGAGATTACACAGTTCTCAGGGTAGGGAAATATGCCCTTTTTCTGAGATTGTGCAATCTCGGAGTTAGTATATATAATTAGCAGGGGGTATGGGGGTGCAGTCCATCATATGGGGGTGCAAGGGTGCTTACTCCTCTGCAAAAAAAAAACTTTGAGGGTATTTTTTAAAAGTCTGTTTTGCATAAGCAGAGATTTTTTACTCAGAAATCTATAGTTGCATGTCAATTTTAGCGAAGTCAACCTTTTGTGGCTAACTCTGTGAAAATCATTATTTAGGGCATTCATTCTTTTTCAGCAGCCCAAATATATCAGGAGTACTGAAATGAATGTAGTTACTTTAAAAAGGAGCGGTATGAAGATATCAAAGAGTCTTATAATCCAGTTATTGAGGGTCTGGTCTCAAGTTCTATTAAAAAAAGAAACAAAGTGTAGACAACAAATACAGAATCATGTAACATCAAAATAAGGTCTAACATCCTGGTAGTGAACATTAAATTGGAATGGCAAATAATTAATTAGACTATCTACATTTAGAAATGTATAGGGTTGCTTCTAAATTATCTTGTCAACAATTCCAGAAATTACTGGATGGATAAAGATGGGGTAATGTGTTATTTTCAAAATAAAACTCAACTAAGAGTTATGTGCACAGAATTCCAGTCGGCCTTGACAGATTTATCAGCTTCAAGTGAGAGTCCCATAAGTTGTCTGCAGTCTTCGTTTAGTTGGATTGCATCTGTGCCGATTAATCCATGGGATTTACTAGTCAGCATAAAATCAATCTCAGCATTAACACTGAGAACAGTTCCAATGAATTGATTGGACTTAGTAAAAGTAAGTAATGCTGGATATGTACTGTTATATACATGTCATGTGGACAGTATCATATTCTTGGCATACTCCGTTTCCATTTCCCTGATGAAAAATTCATAGAGTTACTACTGACCTAGAGGTATTAAAATGGAAATATATGATTTAATTTTACTCCACATAATCTATCTTAAATAACAGAACGTTTTCCATACCTGAACATTCAATATTTGTCAAATGTGCAAGTGGGCAGTTTTATACCACAGTCTAGCTACTATTGCATTGCAGAAGGGATAGCCAACTATAATAATACATTATGCAGCCAGACATCAAAACACATTTCAGGTATGGGTCCTTCATGAGCAGGTATTACATGTAGTATTCCTACATGTAATTTAAGATAAGACAATAAAGTCAGTAACTGGTTAAGAAACAGAAACAAAAGTATAAACTGATGAAGTGTATCAGCTTGCTGTCAGAAGGGTTTACTAGTGCTCTTTATTCAACACTGCTGCTTTTTCTTTTTCTCTTGGCTGACTTTGCTGGATAAAATAGAGTCATATCAGCAATACAGATAAAATGCATAAAATATTAGAAAGCTCACCAAACCGACTTGTAATAAGTTATTCGTGTTACTTCTGTGTGTTCATTTTACCATGATATCAGTGCATCATACTTTTGAATTGCGGATTAGCATAACAGTTAAGGTGTTTACTTCAAAACACAAAGTGCATGGTTTGGTTCTAGGCTTAAAATAGCCCTTCAGTGCAGTTAGCCTAATATGCACCTATGAACCTATGAAGGGGTAATGACTAAACAGCATCTAAAAACTTGATAAGTACTAGTAGACTAGTAATAGGAAAATATGAATTTAATACAAAAAACTTGAAATTGTGTTTTCAGCTTGGGAATTTCAACAAATGCAATACAGTACAGGTATGGCTGATATTCACAATAAAAAAAAACTTTTTAGAGATATAATGTGATGTCTACACCAGCAAGGATTTCCCTATCCACCAGATATCTCTCCCTGTATGAAGACAAGCCAGCATCCTCTGCAGCCAGTAGGGCATCTGAGATACATATCCAGCTCCCTCCATGTTGTCTTGTGTTATTCAGAGCAACAGCTCCCACTAGATGGCTTGCATGTGTCTCAAACCAAAGAGGAGACAACCACAGACAATAGTGTGCAGAACAGTGTGATGGCACTGAGCCAGGTCTTAACTCCTGATGTAAGACCAATACATACTGTAAAAAATGATCCTGACACTTCAACACAGTATAGAAGGACCTCATCTACCATTAAATATAAATAGCATGTGGAATGAGCAGAGAGTAAATAGCTTAGAGAGGACTAAGGAGATGGGGTGTTTATTGGAGAAAAGATGTTCTGCTTGTAGAGATCCTGTTAAAGTGAATGTATGCAACTGTACTGTATTTTAAAGAATGGCCATTGCTGCAGTAATAATAATACTAATGCATGTGTAGACTGCAGATATGCTATGAGCTCTGGGCAGAGGAGGAGGCTGAAACATTCCATACAGGACTTATCTGGTAAAGCCATAGCCATGTCAGTGTATGGTAGACTTGTGGAATGTGGTCATTGTGGGTCCTTTACAACTATTTTGGGTAGAAACCAAAAATGAGCATTTAAAATGTGCAGCAGAACAAAACCAGTGACCAAAAACAGCTTGTGTAGTGACTGAAGCCAGAAAGATGACACAGAGGGTAGCAAAATAAAATAAATAAATTTATTCAATCCAAATAAAGGTTTGGTTAAGTGCTTTTGTCCTTCATACTGTAGAGGTTCTTCAGCACCAAAAAGTAATTCCTTAAACAAGCATCTCATTAATACCAAAGGACAACCATGTGACTAATCACTAATTAAACAACTTAAATAAGAAAGAAGCACTTGCTAATTAACTCTGTAAAAGTAAAAGGCATCCACAAAATTCAAATACACCAAAATGTCACTGAAAAATATTAAAAGCCATACATTTATACACTCAAATTTCTTACTAAAAATGCAATATGCCAAAGATAGCCGTTCATAAAATATTAATAACATTATTATATTTAAATATTTTTGATTAATATTTTAATAGTAGGTCTAATGATTCTATTAGAAGAAGAAAACTAATTCTAATAGACTTTTATAGTCCCAGGATTTGAATTCACTGTTTCATTTAAATTTGGATTACACATGTCCTGTTATTACAGCTTTATACTTCTGGGCAAAGGGGCTAGTGTCCAACAAGTTAGCCTCTAATTAAGGTACTGCATTTTTTTTCAGCAGAAGGCAATGTAAATATCTACAAATTTCAGAGGTCAGATTTAGTTTTAGTTTCTAACAATTATCCACTGAAAACAGTCACATACTTAGTGCAATTTACTTTTTGCATTCTATGTTATGTACTTACATGAGTTTTATGAAAAATACTTAAATTTGCATTAGCTTAATACCATTTCTCTACATTTCTCACACCACTTTGTAGATATCATACAATTTTTTTTAGATTACCAAAATATAAAGCTTGGGGATGCAGATCTGTTTTAAGGTTCACTACTCAGTATCCTTTCTTGATAGACCATCTACAAAGCTTACTGCTATGTCCACTACCTATCTGTAACTGCTGTGAATTTCTATCATATTGGTAGGGTTGAAGCTTTTAGAGACCTACACTATTTACAGATGTTCTTTTTTCACAGCTACATATAGGTTCATAGGTGTTTACTAGGCTAATGACCACAAGGGCCTTTTTAAGCCTAGCCATGCATCCTAAATCTTTGATAAGTTCTGATAACCTTGATAAGTGTAAGCAGGGGCCTGGGAGATGAACCATTTACAGGTTACCTGTGTCCATTAGAGACATAGGTGCCAAGGCAGGGAAGAATTTCCATTTTCCCATCCATTTGTCCAAGTTGCACTTGAACTGGGTCAGGGAGGAACTCTGCTTCACATGGATGGGGAGCCTGTTCCATAGATGGAGTAGTCCCTGGAATACATACCTATCTCTCCAGCAGGTCCTATTTATATCACAGGCAAGGTTTATGTCTTTAGAATGGTTAATTCTGGTGCTGCTTGTTTTGTGGATATGCAGGAGGTCCATTAGAGTGGGGTCTGGCAATGCCCTGTGTGCCAGGCATAGATCTCCCCTCAAAAGCCTGTAGGAGACAGAATACAGGGATAGGGCCTTGAGGCAGTCTGCATAGGATATTTTACTTATGCCCTATATTCTTTTAGTGAGGAACCTCTGTGAATGTTCCAATTTTTGAATATGCCTGGTTAGGTATATACCAAAGGGGACATTGTATTTTATAATAGGTCTGATAAATGCCGAATACAGTGGAAGAATGTGTTCCTTGGACTTAGATGCTATACCTTTGTCTATAAGTTGCGCAACATTGAATGATTTCCTCACCACTGTAGACACATGATGGTCTAAGGCTTGATTACTATCTGTGTGTGTCCCTAAGTCCCTGGCTACTGGGTAAACTCTAAGGGGTGTGTTGTCAATATGATAGTTACCAGGGATGGATGAATTCCCAAAGTATATTATTATGCATTTCTTGGTATTTAGTTTTAGTCCATGGCTTTGACACCAGCTGTTTATCTGTGTCATCCCCTCCTGGAAAACATTTGTGTTGGTGTGAAATTCATAATGAAAATTGTATAATATGTTGGAGCTTTTCACCCTGGGCCTTCGCTGAAAAAGGGCTCTTCAGCTCAGTCAGACAATCCCGGTCAACAAATGTAAAAAATAAATAAATGCATAAATAAATAATAAATAAGAACTGAATAAGAAAACTAAGGTTAAAACGAACCCTCCAGAATAAGAAGGCTTATGAAGAAGATGCACTACAAGCTTGGACTTGCCTGTTATACTATGGTAAATAAAAATGGCTTTATGCTCATTTATCAGTTTTTTTTTTCTTTTCTCTCTTTCATTGGACTAGTATTAGTCGGAATACTAGAGAAGGTCAAGTAACATTTTGTGTACTAGATGCATTTTAATGTGAAGCATATTGTGGAGATATATCTTATGTTGATTTTTCATATGCTTATATAGGTGGAACATAAGAAGGGTACTTATAACATATACTCATAATATGTCTACATGATACAATATGTAATAGCAGAGTCCGTTGTTCTACTAAATCAAGTTCTAATGTCTGAACTATATAGCACTCAACAGAAGGCTTTATGCTCATTTATCAGTTTTTTTTTTCTTTTCTCTCTTTCATTGGACTAGTATTAGTCGGAATACTAGAGAAGGTCAAGTAACATTTTGTGTACTAGATGCATTTTAATGTGAAGCATATTGTGGAGATATATCTTATGTTGATTTTTCATATGCTTATATAGGTGGAACATAAGAAGGGTACTTATAACATATACTCATAATATGTCTACATGATACAATATGTAATAGCAGAGTCCGTTGTTCTACTAAATCAAGTTCTAATGTCTGAACTATATAGCACTCAACAGAAGGATTTGTGATAAAAGATTATATCTAGCCGGGTTCACTTCAATTCACTGAACTTTCAATTCACTGACTTTTATTTCACTGACACCATTCCACTGAAATTCATTTCACTGAAACTTCATTTCACTGAAAGTTCATTTCACTGACAAGTATTATTACAAAGTAAATGGAATATGCCCCCTTCCCCACTGTAGTGCGACCCTGGAGTTAGAATGTATAGTTAGGGGGGTGTGGGGGGCAGAGCCCCCCACATCGGGGGGTGTGGGGGGCACAGCCCCCCACTTACTTTTCTTTTACTAAGCAATATTATATCAAAACGTAAGAATATCATATGAAATGAAGTGGGGGGGGTGCGCCCCCCCACCCCCCTAACTATATATTCTAACTCCAGGGTCGCACTACAGTGGGGAAGGGGGGATATTCCATTTTATTGCTAATTATAGTTGTCAGTGAAATGAACTTTCAGTGAAATGAAGTTTCAGTGAAATGAATTTCAGTGAAATGGTGTCAGTGAAATGAAAGTCAGTGAATTGAAGTGAACCCATCTAGCCACATGGTTACATCTATAAAGGTTTATATATATATATATATATATATATATATATATATATATATATATTTTTTATTGAAATATGACATTACAAGACACAACTTACCCCTACAGCCTAATTGGGTTAATAACATCTATATTTGTTATCATATTTAAGTCGCTGGCTGGGTGGTGTTTATCCTAGCAGTGTTGTGATGTTTTTTGGAATGCAAAATATTTACTGTAGGAAAGTTAAAATTGTATATAGGGTTTTTTTTTTTTTTCAGTTCTAGAATGATGTATATGTTACTTGTTTATTGAATTAACCTTTCTGTTTCAGAGGATAGTGGTAAGTGGTCAGGCACTAAGGAAATTCTGAAAGACAGTTAAGGCACCTTCTCCTCTCATGCTATTATTTCTCAACACACAGTAACCTTTACACAAAATGTTTTGACAAAGATCCCCCCTATAACACACATAGTTAATTCAGGTACAGGAATATCTAAAATAATGCTCGCACAAGATGATCAGCATAGCCCCATGGAATATAAATGGCTTACAGGACATTAAGAAGAAAAAGCTAGTTATGCACCTCATATACAAGTTGAAGACAGATATAACTTTTTTTGCAGGAAACTCATATGACTATGGAACAATGGGACAAGGGAACAGATAAAAACAGTAAATGGATTCAGAAAATAATAGCAGCATGAGACAGTACTTCATCAGGAGGAACAGCTATAATAATTAAGAAATCTTTTAATGGGAACATCATTAAACATAGTTATGATACTAAAGGGAGATGGTGCTATTTCACATGTTTGCTTCCATCATACAAAAAAACCTGTATTACTTTGCAATGTTTATTGTCCTTGTAACTATCAGCTTGATTTCTTAATAGAAATTTATAACTTACTAAATAAGCACCCAGATCAGCTGATTATAATTGGTGGAGATTGGAATATAACAATTAATCCACTCAAAGATAGGTTGAATAAAAATTATACTCAATCTCCCCAAGTCACAACATTTTTATCAGAACTAATTGAAGATTTCAACCTAACAGCTCCCTTTGAACTTAACAACACAGTCTAGGTACCAGATACACATATTTTTCCCCATACCATAAATCCTGGTCTAGAATTGACATATTTCTAATTTCTCAAAGCTTTGCTCATTATGAAGTACAGTATAACTCAGAACCTAGATCATTATCAGACCATTCTGACAATAACACAAAATAAAACTGGTTTTAAAACCCACAATACAGCAAACTGGACATTAAACTCAAACTTGTTGAAAATTAAAGAAGTAGAACAAGAGATTATAAATTCTCTTATGCACTTAAATGAAAACTTTTCAAACAGTGATATCTCTTTGGATATTCAATGGGCAGCCTTTAAAGTTATGGCTAGGGTACCCTCATCCTAAAAGCATCATATTACAAAAAACAAAGAAGGGAAAATATAAGTAAAATAGAAAGTAAGCTAAGACATTTTGAACTTGAACTACAAAGAAATTGTACTCATACTATTGAGAAACAAATAGCAAATTTACAGAAAGAGTTAAATGAGATTCTAACGCAACAACATACATTTACAGAACTTAGAATGCTACACAAATATGCAGACTGGGCTCAAACCCCTTCCAAAATGTTAGCAAGGACCCTCACTTGTAAAATACAAGAAATAAAATATAAAGACAATATTTATAACTCTGATATTGAAATAATAGGGGTTTTGAAGAAATATTTCAAACCATTTACAGTCCACAAGATCATATTAATGACAACCTATTCCAAACCTTTGCGAATAACTTAGAATTCCCTCAGATTACTGAATCCCAATCTAATAATCTCAAAAGTCCACTAACAGAAGAGGAAGTAAGTAAGGCTATTGATAAATTAAAACCTGGGAAAGCTCCTGGTCATGATGGGTATGTAGCAAAATGTTATAAACATTTTAAGCAACAAATAACATCACTACTTTTAAAACTATACAACTATATAATAAAAGCTGGGATATCAGACCTTTATCTGAACAACTCCAAAACCATACTTATCCCAAAACTGAATACAGAGCCCACAAATCCGAACAACTATAGATCTATAGCTCTGATAACTTTGGATATCAAGATATTTTCAATAATTTTAGCAAAAAGAATAGAGAAAGTAGCCCCAGTCATAATAGCACCTGAACAGCTAGGCTTTATGAGTCAGAGACAAGTAAAGGACAAAGCATTAACCATCGATGCCCTAACCCACTTGTGTGCCAAGGACAAATCCCCTAAATATGCATTATCAGTAGATGCAACAAAAGCCTTTGACAGACTCAGTCAAAAATTCCTCCTTTTTGTACTTTATCAATTTGGACTCCCAAATGAATACATAAAAATGATTAAAACATTATATACTAAAGCAACTACAACTCTTTATAGTAGTAAGAAAACTTGTAAATCAATACAGATAGTAAATGGAACCAGACAGGGATGCCCACTCTCACCAACCCTGTTTAATTTTTATATAGAAGCATTACTACTGCAAATTACCCAGAGAACATACCATCATCTTATTTCTGTATCAAACACTCAAGTAAAATACACAGCTTTTTCAAATAATCTCAATATTTACTTTCAATATCCCAATACTGATTTAAATAAAATCCTGTCGTCCATAGATAAGTTTTCCATGGTATCCAACTATGAAATGAATCCTAAGAAGTCAATCATTTATCCAATTAACCCACTGAGACATAAGGAATTTTACTTTCCAGAAACTAATTAAAGTGCAATATACCTTGAAGTATTTAGATATAAATTTTAGCAATACACAAGCAGATATGTTCAATAATAATATAAGTAATACATGGTTAAATATAGTTGGTAACATTAGTAAGTGGGAAAAGCTTAAACTATCTACCTTATCAAAAGCTTCAATTATAAAAATGAACATATTGCCTAAGATTTTATACCATCTGAATGCCATTTTCATGAAAATTCCAATTACCTTCTTCAACAAGATAAAAGATCGACTGGCAAAGTTCATATGGTACCCAAAAAGTACAAGAATTAGCTATAAGCTAATACCCACAAAAGAAAAAGGAGGCCTAGGCCTTCCTGATTTTCAATTGTACTATGAAATTATTAATGCAAGTCACATCATGCAGATAGCAAATCATGACCCAATTGGAAATGAATGGCACCCATTATGGATTAAATTATTTCACTGGGATATTATAACTTATAAAGTTAATCCAAAAATGATTTCCTTCTTAAAACAAGAAACTAGTATGACAATAAAAATTCACCCAATCTTAATAAACAGCTGTGAAATTTTCAAGAAGCTACTGATATCAAAACATTGAAAAGACACAATTACGCTTTTGCAACCAATATATAACATCCCAGATATAAAACTAGCAAACACTATGGTAAATCTAGATAAATATCCTTTAATAAAAAATTAGACAGTATGGGATTTTTACCAATTAACAAACCTTCCAATGGAAAATATCATGAAACTACTTAAAGCTAGCAATAAATATAACCTGATAATTAAACAAATCTTATACCTAGTAAGTACTATAACCAAAGATATCAATGTAGTTGAGCAAGATGCCAAGTTAGCACAACAAGTTCTAAAATTGCTCTTAAGTAAAAAGAAAATTATATCAAATACATATAAATTAATAGCAAATATTAAATATCAAAGTACTATTCTCTTTTCAAAGTTTTGGGAAAGAAAAGATAACACCATAACAGACAATCAAAAAGAATTAGCTATTAGAAATATGATGAAACTGACACCATGCAAAAAGTTAATATGCACACAGATCATGATCTTCAACAATGCCTACCATACACCTGTCCACCTTAACAAATTCAACCCATCCAAGTCACCCTATTGCTCCTTCTGTCCTAACAAACAGGCAGATATCCTCCACATCTTTTGGAGCTGCAAAACAGTCTATAAACTATGGTGCTCACTTAGATTCCTTTTAGGGAAATCAGGGTATTCAAAATTCACATTGTCATGGGAAACAGCTATACTGTATATATTCAAATGCAATAATAATAATAATTTCTCTAAACACATTAGAATAATGCTATGCACCCTATTAAAAGCTTACATAGCAAAAAATTGGATAGACATATCAAGACTAACCTGGTCAGAATACAAAAGCATGGCGAAAAAACATATATTAGCCAAGAAGCTTTATATAAAAAGTCAGAAGAACCAAACCTACTATCAAAGGTACTGCAAAGCATTACTTGATATTCTGTCATAAACAGTATATTAAATACTAATTATACAAGGATAGTAAACATATCACTTTGTTGAGATTAGTAACCACAACAATTAAGGTGACTTATTTGTATATATGTATATAAGGTTTAGTAGGGTAGATTGTTATCTATTCACTACATGAAAAGAGACATAGAGGAGCTCTCCAATTATGTAGCCCAGGCTGTTATGACCCTGACCCTGAGCAGCATCTTGCCCTCACCAAGAATGATACCACAATACAAAGACAAGATGATCAGCTTTAACAATTGGCTCAAGTACTGGTGTCATTCTAAGGGGATCCAATGTCTGTCTGCCTGGGATGACATGTTGGACAAGTCACGCTGCTTCGCAAGGGATGGCTTACACCTGTCACCACTGGGCTTCCGGATATTGGCTAAGGCTCTTGCCACCCCCATAGTGCCTTTTTTAGGCAAGGTTCAAAAGACAAACCCACCTCCTTAGAAAACAAAAATGGAAAAAAACTAAGGGTAATGCTGCTCAACGCCATAAGTCTAAATCTCAAGATGCAGGCACTTGATGCACTCCTCAGCATGGAGAACATCGACGTCTGTGCAGTAACTGAAACCTGGTTCAAGGCTCCTGAGAGCACCCCAGCGCTACCAGGCTATACCTCGTATCATGCTTTTCGGCCCCAAAACCCAGGCTGAACCACAAAGGGAGGGGGAGTGTCCATATTCATTAAGGACACCCACACCTCCAGGTTAGTAGCAACACATGAAGCATCAGAGACCATACAGGTGCAACTAACCATAGGCAAAACTGCTATACAACTGGTAGCATGTTACAGACCACCCTCCCAATCTCAAGAACCCCACTCAGCCTTCCTGAAGACATTGGAGGATATGAATGTATCACCAAATACCATCATACTGGGAGACTTCAACTACCCAAACATAGATTGGGTACATTATTCTAGCCCTAATACCCTAGCCCAAAGGTTCCTGGAATTCATAAATTCAAATGCACTGGAACAACTAGTCACCTCTCCCACTAGGGGAGATAATATACTAGACCTGATCATCACAAACATGGGGACAAAATGCTCCACACCAGAAGTATACCCCTCACTAGTGAGATCTGACCACAAACTAATCACCCTGGATATACATATCCCACCACCACCCCCAGCACAAAAGACCACAGTGAAAAACTTCTCTAAAGCAGACTTCACTCTTCTTAAGACTGAGATGGTATCCTTTAAGCCCACTGTGCCAGTGGATACCACATCCCACAATGCCGAATCCTTCACAAATGCTTTCTATGGACATCTCCAAGAATGCATGGATCATGCAATCCCAAATAAATCCAAGTCCCTCCCCACCAAAGGTAAGCGTCCTGTCTGGTGGACCTCGGCCATAAACAAATTGTATAACAAAAGAAGGAAGCTACTGCACGTCAGAGCAAAATCCCATGAAGGGAAGACATCTCTGATCAACATCAGCAGAAAACTACGTTCTCTCATAAAAACATCCAAGGCCAACTTTGAGAGAAAAATCGCTAAGGACACTAAAGATAACCACAAAGCCTTCTTCAGCTATGTTAGAAACCTGGGCGGAAACCCTCAGATATGCTCAGAGTTGGTTCACAACAACAAAAAATACACTGAACCCACAGATATTGCCAACATTCTGGCTGACAGGTTCAGTGCAAATTTCTCCCCTCCCTCACCCCCAAAAGAAGAAATACTTATCCCAGCTGAATGTAATCTCCCTGTCATCTCAGATGTCCAAATGAGAACCGCCCTAAACAAAGCAAAAAACACAGCATCAATGGGACCTGACGGTATCCCGGGTTGTGTGTTACGGGAACTCCAAGAGGAGCTAAGCCCACACATAAAAATGCTATTTAACCTTAGCCTTACTTCAGGATATGTACCTGAACACTGGCGTACAGCAACAGTGGTCCCACTCCACAAGGGGGGTGCCTCTACAGACCCTGGAAACTACCGCCCCATAAGCTTAACCAGCCTGGTCTGCAAAGCTATGGAAAGAATCATTATGGAACTCATAAACAGAGACATAGGAGACCTACAGACACTTGACCCCACCCAGTTCGGCTTTGTAAAGGGAAGATCCTGCCTTTTAAACCTGGTTGACTTTTTCAAAACAGTCACTAGAGCCATTGATGAGGGCAAAGCAGTCCATACAGCATACCTGGACTTGGCTAAGGCCTTTGACACAATACCCCACTCAGGCATCATAGATAAGCTCAACAGCTTAAAAGTAAACCCTTATGTCACTAGATGGGTTGCAAACTGGCTAAAGGACAGAACCCATAAAGTTAAAATCGCTGGAGCAATGTCAGACTCAAAGCCAGTCACAAGTGGTGTCCCACAGGGATCTGTCCTGGGACCCCTCTTGTTCGGCATTTATTTCTCAGATGTTAAAGCAAACATGGGAGGGCTGTGGCTGACAAAGTTCGCAGATGACTGCAAACTAGGTGCCATAGTCGATACACCAGCAGACACACACATCCTACAAAAAGGCCTCACTGAAACGGACAACTGGTGCCGTAGTCACGGCCTTAAACTAAATGCCAAAAAATGTATAGTCATCCCTTTTAGAAAAAACAAAGTACCCACAAATTATCACATAGACAGCAACCCACTGAATACGGAAAAAGTAATCAGAGACCTAGGGACCCAAGTCGACAGCGACCTCTCATTTGACACCCACGTTGCCAAAGTGGTTAGAAAAACATTCTACCTTGCACACCTCATCATGAAGGGATTCACATTCAGATCCAAGGATGTCATTGTACTGCTATATTCCTCCCTCATCAGACCCATGATTGCGTACAATGCCCCATTTGGTATGTACCTCACCCGGTATTTGCAACAGCTGGAGAGACCACAAAAGTACCTCACCAAGAGGATCAAGGGTCTCCAACATATGTCTTATTCTGCCAGACTAAAGAAACTTCAGCTCTATTCAGTAGCATACCGCCTGCTCAGAGGTGATCTCTGCCTGACGTACAAGGCCATGTCCATTCAGGATCTGATGGACATGCTCCACCTCAAAAAATCCAAATCCATCAGGACCATGACAGCTAAAGACTTAAACCTCGGCACAAGTATGAATAGGACATGCTGGAGGGATAGATTCATAACCCAGAGGCTTCCCATGCTTTGGAACAAGATCCCAGTTCGTATTAGGCAGAGCCCCTTACTGACTCTCTTCAAGAGAAATCTTGATGAGTGGATGGGAGATCGTAAGTTTACCCCAGGGGTCACATCTGTGTCACTGCTAGACAGGGACACAGTAAACTAATTCTATTATATAAGGGGACCTTCATTGTGTCACTACTAGACAGAGGCACAGTATTCTAAATTTATTCTGTACATTTTTGTACCATTTCATGGGGTAGCAAAAGCCACATCACTATGGCTAGGCTTACAAATGCCCCAGGGCAGATAGCCTAGTACTATACTATGAAACTATGAAACTATCACTATATATTTTGATGTTATACCTCTAATATTGCTCGCAGTTGTAAAATAATGTACAAGAGAACTGCTATATGATAAAAGTTCTTGGACTAACTTATAATATAACCATATCCTCATAATAACACAAATGGTAATTCTACTTAATTTGAATGTTAATGAGTAAAGTGGGCAATGACTATTATTACATGCTTATGGTACGTACTCTGTAACGTCAACTGTACCACATGTATATGTCTTGTTATCTTTTTCTGCATATTTTGTGAACAAATATTTAATAAAAAGAAATTCACACTTACACTCTCTCTCACACATACACACGCACACACACACACACACACACACACACACACACACACACACACACACACACACACACACACACACACACACACAGATGAATAATTAAGAGGAGTGGAAATAAGATGAAAAGGGGTACATAAGAAAGCTAATAGTAATACAGATTTAGCTTTTGTCACAAATGTGAAGCCCAGTCCAAAAAAAAAAAACAAAGACCCAAATAAGATAAGAAAAAGTGTAGAGGACAAGATATGAACAACATGAAAAAAGCAGACAGATTGCTATGGTGAAGCAATTGGAAACAATCAATAATAATAATAATTATAATACAATTGATTCTCCTTTTGCAATTGTTAATGGTTTCAGCATATCACCTCTGGTTGTCCTTATGGATTTCTATCATAGCATGTGCTTTAATTCTGGAAGGCAATAATTCTAATTCACTGATAATGCATAAATAGCATACTGACAAAGTTAGAAATAAAGCCTACCTTTATTTGTAAATTGCCCACTTAAACCGATTTTGGGAGCCCCACAAACTTCACCATAAAATCCTACCATCCATAAGACCTCCACATCATTCTGTGAAAACGTTGTCCTTTCTAGGGAGGATTTGCCCTTTAATAACTGAGAGCTCAGCACACTGTAAGTAATAAAACATATAATTGCATACCATCAATACTGCAGAAAAACCTTTACTCCATAGCAATTTGGTGTGAAGCCTTCTAGGGGACAGAAAGATTTGATAGTATGCAGTTATGGTGGCTGTTATCTACAACTGTAGATGCTTTCTTAACTACTCTTCATTTCTTCACAGTCCGGGGTCAAAATAAGCAAAAAGCGGTAGGCAGTTGGTAAAGATTTTGTGTGCATCACAACATGCTTCTACATGTACTTGCACTGCCTTCTGTAAAAAGTACAGTTCTGTAATATCTTTTCATCATCAGCAGAGCCAAACAGATTCTGATTGTCTAAAGTAGAGTCCATTAACTTTGCCTTAATGCCTTCAGGGAAGGATTATAACCTTAACCTGGAATACCTCCTCATAAGAGACCCTGACATACCCACCCTTGAAGAGGCATCAGTAGCATCATATCTACATTTAATAGACTGGAAAGCTACCTGGGAAGCAGAGCTCAAAAGGGAAATGCAGAGGAATTATCAAATGAATTGGCATATCAGACAGAATGCCCCCAAGTTTGGAAATCAGAGTCAGCACATATCTGATTATATGGGTCTGGTAACTTATGGCCCTAAAAACCAAGGTGGTAAAGGTATATACTTTTTTCTACATCTGTCCATAGTCCTACTGTCCTTATCAGTAGCCAGAGAAATCAGTGTAGGGTCAGAAGAAACCCTGGGTGTGGCACCTATGTCTCTCATGGACAGGGGCAGTCGGTGCTGATCATAGAATCACTCTGCTAACAATGACCATCTAACCATGGGCAATAAGAGTACTCTATTTATTACACAGCAAGGGTTGTAAAGGCCCTAGGGCCATTATTCTAGTAACCTCCTATGAACTTGAGAAGGGCTTTTATAGAAAAAAAAATCTTTTGAGCCTCAGGCACTTTATAGAACCAGTCAGATTTCTTTGGAGCAAGAAGCTGGGAGTCAGGAGCCTAGGACGCAGAAGAAAAAGTGTCTAAAAGGGCATCCAGTACAGGAGGGACTGCTGAAGACCAGAACAAGTCTATCTGTAGGTAATAATACCTCTTCTGGATATCAGAAATTTGGGAACAGTTACATTTAAAATGCTCCATCATATGAGCAATAGTGTCCTCAAAAGACATTTCCTCAGTGGGGGAATCAGGGGAAAGGGAATCCTCTTCTTCAGAAGAATTATCTTGAAGTAGTAAGCCCAGGCCTCCTCCCCAGAAAATCTAAATCCATATCCTCATCAGAGGAATAACAAGACATTTAGAAGGGGGTAAAAAACAAGGGAATAGAGGAAAAAATACATAGTCAGAACTCTTTTAAGTTTCATGTTATTCTTACATGGACAATACGGCAAGCTATTACAATACTCATAAACATTAAGGTGTATTGCTCTCCTCTCTAAACCTGTAATTTTTACTTGCCTTTTTAATAATAATAATTATAATTCATAATTATACATACAACTAAACCAGTTATTTGCTAAGGGACTTACCTTTGTCCCATCCAAAAAATGTGATATAGCAGAACTATTGGTGGATTTTAAATTATTTATTCGGAAACTCAACTTGAACCTGCTTTTTGGTAAACCTACAGATATTGTGAACAATTTGAGAGTCACTAGTACTTATAACCCCCCCCAAAATAACACACTTAACATTTTTGAATACTTATGTGAGAATGAGTTTAGGCAAATTCTAAAAAACTCTAAAAATCAACATTACAACACATCATTGGAAGAAAAAGTTCTATTAAACTTGTTAAGGGAACTACCTATTAGATTCATGAAGCCTGACAAAGGTGGGGGTTTGGTGGTATTTTATAAAAATGATTATTCTAACATTATGTTTAAATTGTTAGAAAGTAATACCTACAAGCCAGTCAGTAGAAATGAAATGAATCAAGCTCAGAATAAAATTAAACTGTTTCTAAGTGATTTATATACTGATGAGCTTTTAACAAAAGAACAGTATGAGTATGTAACTATGCTGGCTCCGAGGATCCCAAAGATATTTGGGATACCTAAATTGCATAAAAGTATTACCAACCCACCTTTTAGGACACTCGTAGACGCAAGACAGTCTGTTACCTACCCCAGTGCTAAACTAGTAGACCAGTTGCTATAAAAATATGTGAAAGCAGAGCAGCAAATTCTGAAAGATTCATGGGATTTTCTACAACACATGGAAACTGTTATATATGATGAAAAAATTAATTTTCTGACAATTGATATAATTAATTTGTACTCATGCATCCCACATGATTTAGGGACTGAATGGGTAGTGGATTTTATCAGGTCGAAAGGAGCCGAGAATAATGATTGTTTATTAATTGAACAATTATTAGACATTATTTTGAGAAATAATTTTGTGTCATTTGAAGGTAATTTATTTGTACAGGAAATAGGAGTAGCAATGGGCTCTCCGGTAGGATCTAGTTTTGCGAACTTGGTTCTAGCCCATTGGGAGAACAACTTTATTTTCAAAAGTCAGTGGAAAGAAATGTGTGGTAGTTATAGACGATTTCTGGATGATATCTTCATCTTATTTAAAGGTGATAGAAATGAAGCAGACCAGTTTGTAGAATTCTTAAACTCCACAACAACTTTCTTGAAGTTTACTTATAACTTTCAAGAAAATAGCATTAGTTTTTTGGATGTGGAACTGAAAAAAGACAAGGATAGGTTTACAGCAAAAATCTTTAGGAAGGCTACCTATTCCAATAGTTTCCTCCATTTTACCAGTATGCATCCCCTATTTCAGAAAAAAGCTGTCGTAAAAGGCCAATTGGTCAGGGCAGCGAGGATGACTACACTGGAATATGAATTCGAAGAAGAATGTGACCTGTTATACAGTATGTTTGTAAAGAGGGCATATCCTAGGTCATTTTTAGATAACATCTTCAAAGAAGTTAAAGAAAAAAGATATGCAGGAGTATATTTGCCTATTTTGAAAAATGTTAGTAAACCTATCATTAATACAACTTTAGAGGCAGTGTCCCCTACCTATTCAGAACATGAATATCTAGAAACAACAACGTTGGAGAATAGTTCAGTTAACAAAGATGAGGGTAGTAATTTTTCAACGGCTTTCACATTTACATACTGTTTGGAAGCAATAGACATAGGTAAAACAGTAAGGAAATATTGGTGTTACCTTTCCTTGGACAACACTGTTTCTAAAATATTAAATTTCCACCCCACAATAACATACCGGAGGGGGACAAACATGAAAAAATTACTGGAAACAAAAATTGTAAAGTCTAGAACAGGTGGAGGAACCAAGAAATGTGGGTTATGTAAATATTGTAAGTACATTTTAACATCAGATTCATTTATAATAAGATCAGTAGTATACCATGTTCAAGGGTTGTTCACCTGTAACTCTAAGGGCATAGTCTACTTGGCACAATGCTCACAATGTCCGTCTTTCTATATTGGTAAGACGGACAGACGATTGCGTGATCGAATATATGAGCACTTATATGCAATTAAAAAATCCAAAGAAGAAAACGCCTTAGCTAGACATGTCAACAGTAACCTTGGGCATTCTTTTCCTTTTATGATTATTGATGGAGTAAACAGGTATTCCACAGACAACAATATTGTCAATGAAAACTTCCTAAAACTGGAACTGGAGAAAAAAGAACTTTCTTGGCAGCTTCGGTTAGCTGCTTGTAGTAAGCCAGGTATTAACGAGACATGCTCTATAGCATGTATCTTAAAGTTAAAAAATCTCATGAGATAAGTTAAAAATAATTATAGTTGATAACAGGCTTGGCTCTGTAAAGCAGAAACAGAGAAGTAAAGTTAGAGTGTTACTTATTTATTAATTTATAAGTAAAGTACCAAAGCTGGTTTAGTTGTATGTATAATTATGAATTATAATTATTATTATTAAAAAGGCAAGTAAAAATTACAGGTTTAGAGAGGAGAGCAATACACCTTAATGTTTATGAGTATTGTAATAGCTTGCCGTATTGTCCATGTAAGAATAACATGAAACTTAAAAGAGTTCTGACCCTAGAGAAAAAAAGTTCAGAAGATAGTAAGTTCCTATTTATTACTAGATAGATACATACATAGGTACCCTTAAGTACAGTGAAACATACTGAAAAAGAAAAAAATGAAGTTAATAGCCAGAACCTTGTATGAGTTTTTAGAATTTGACTATTGCAACTTGTCTTTTACAAACTGTTTTTTTATAATCCGACTTTTATTGTCTGCTTTTCATGACTAGGTTTTCATGACTTTTTAATGATTTGTTTTTAAACATTATTTTTATAAAATTGTAAACTATGAAATTGTATTTGTGGCACTGGCACTTTAAAGCATTATTAGTTCGTTGATTGTAATAATTACTAGCACATGCACGTATTTAAAAGATGCATTTGTACAAAGTTTTTTGTCTGAAGAAGTTCAACTACTAAGGGGAACGAAAAACGCATGTAGCGTTTCACGTTTACTTGGTGTGTTTGCCTTTTGTTGCTATTAGTGGGCGAACTATTTGGTGAATAAAATTTGAAGTTTTAACAGCTCTATATTGCTGTAGAGGTTCCGTTCTTGCTACACCGGTGTTACCAGCTTGTTTCATATCCTGAAATTCACTGTTTGAGTCTTGGTGCCAAAGGTATATTTCTTGCTTACTTTACATTGATACAGTTACTTCACTGCTAGAGCTACATGCATTTTACGTTTTTTGAACATTCATATTTCTGTCCTTTATCTAAACTTACTAATACAGAGGAGATAACTAAGAATTCCACATACTGGACAGCGGGGAAGTGGTGCAGTTGTTAACATTGTTGCCTTACAGCAAGAGGTTCTCCAGTTCGATTCTCAGCTGGGGTGCCTTTTGTGCAGAGTTTGTATATTGTCCCTGCATTCACGTGGGTTTCCTCCAGGCCCTCTGGTTTCCTCCTACATTCCAAAGGCATGCATCTGGAGCGTTTATCTCTGGGCCTCCACTGAAAATGGACTCTGTCCTAGTTGGACTTTCCCGGTTAATAAATAAATAAATAAGAATTCCATATATCTTAGTTCTGGAGGGAAAATTAAGCAAAAATCAATCAAATAAACCTATCTCACTTGCAGTAGTATACCCATCTGTTCCAAATATTTTTAACTCACTGATGTATTAATATTTATGTTTCCACTACTAAGCAACATACTTCTGTATGGATTGATACCCACCAGTGAATGGTTCAGAAATAATATTCTGGTCATACAATGGCTCTAAGAAAAATGAATTGTAGAAATTCCAAACATTCTTAGAAGAAAGTGTTAGTGTCTGGAAGACATTAACAACTAGAACCACAAATCTGTCATATGCAGATTTAGAATCTTGACCACAAAGGAATTCTGATGTAATACTTTAAATATTATTTTACTCCTATTAATAAAATGCACCAGTGGATTGTATCAACAACTAGGGATTTATATCAAGAAGCACTTATAGTAAAACAAGAAGGGAAATTTGAGAACATTTGGAGAATCTTAATCCTTACAAATTTATGCCAGCAAAAAGTTTTTGACTCAGTTTTAACTTGCTTTTACTATCATCAGTTTAAGGTCCATGCACATATATGTGTGTGTGTGTGTGTGTGTGTGTGTGTGTGTGTGTGTGTGTGTGTGTGTGTGTGTGTGTGTGTGTGTGTGTGTGTGTGTGTGTGTGTGTGTGTGTGTGTGCGCACATATGCACATGTATATGTGCGAGTGTGTGTGCATGCATGTATATTTATTTATTTATTACTTCTATTTTTGTGGCAGGGAAGTGTGCCAGTTAAGCTTCTTTGAAAAGCTAAAGAAGTAATGGTGTCTGAATGTGCATGCATATTATGTTAGCAATAAGGATTGCAGGATATGTTTTATTATAAAATAACACCATTGGTGATGAGCATCAGAATGTTAGGTGTGGACATATTTGGACTGCCCAGATGTTAAAACCACAAGTCAAATGAAGAACGAGGAAAGAACAGAACTAATAACCAAAAAATATTCCCAGTTGAAACGGACTGCTCAGGAGCCACAAACCAAGAATGAAACATTTATGTAAGCTTTAAGTGAATACAAATCAGATTTTCATCAGTAAGACTTCTTCGGAATACAATAAACCCACTGACTCAATTCATATATATATATATATATATATATATATATATATATATATATATATATATATATATATATTTATTTTTATATATATATATATATATATATATATATGTGTGTGTGTGTGTGTGTGTGTGTAAAATATTTATTTATTGACATTTGTAAACCAGGTAAGTCCAGCTGGGCGAGGGGCCCATTTTCAGTGGAGACCCAAGGAGAAAAGCTCCAGTTACAAAAACAGTTAACAGTATAATAAAATTTAGCACTATACATTACTACAATTAAAAATATAGCAGTACAAAAAGAAACAGTAGCGAGTAACATGCACACAATAACATACAAGTAGCAATACAGTTAAATAGCAAAATACGCTTCATAAATGAAGCTATCAGAATTTAGAGATTGACTTGACCACAATAATTACCAATTAGGTTAAGCAGTGAGAAGGGTAGAGCCTAGTGTGTATACAATTTTGATGGGAATGAAATACAAGAGAGTGGAGGAGTTAAGTAGGGTCCTGACAAGGGCATGTCTTGGTGTTAAGTAGATAAAGTTTGAGCTCTTTTTTGAAGTGCAATGGCTGGGTAATGGAGTGTATGTATATAGGAAGTCTATTCCAAGCTTGGGCGATAGAGCACTTATAGAGTAATTTGCCTATATTTCTCTTTGGTTGGTAGATATTCAGGAGTTGCTGGTTAGAGGTGCAGAGGGTCCTAGTGGAGGAGTAAGGGGATACCAGGGATTAGAGAGCTGGGCAGGAAGATTGTTTGTATAGTATAGAGTGTATTTGAAATTGTGTTAGAAGGAGTTGTTGGGAGAGTTCAAGCCATTGGAGGGAATTGAGTGAAAGGCAGTGGTGTGATTTGTAAGGTTAGTTAGTGATAAATTTAGCTATTTTATGGTATGTTTGTTGATGTTTGGACAAGTTTGTGGCCTGGATGTTGGCTAGGATTGGGGCAGCATAGAGAAGGGAGGGGAGGAGAAGAGCCTGTGCCAGGGAGAGTCGAGCACTGGGTGTTACAAATTTTTGGTTACGATAGAGCATACCTAGTTTTTGGTGAGTTTTTTTATATAGTGGAATATATGTAAGTTAAATTTGAGTTCATCATCAATGATGGCACCTAGGAGCTTTGTGTGGGGTTCAGGTTGTATGATGGTGTTACTGGAAGATGTGATAACAAAGGTGGACCTGTGATGGGAGAGACAGTGACGGAGAAAGAGCAAGAGTTTCTTTTTTTTGGGGGGGGGGGGGTTAGGATGAGTAAATTATCAGGCAGCCATTTCTCAATGGATAGAAATGTGTCCTGAGTTTGGGTATGGAGTTCAGAGATATTGCTAGAGATGGAGATGAGAGTCGAGTCATCAGCATATTGGATAAGGGATGATTGTTTGCAGGATGTGTATAGGTCATTTGTAAAAATGTTAAATAGGAGGGCACTCAGGATGGAACCCTGTGGAACAACTGACATGACTGGAATGTTGGTCAAGCAGGAGGAGAGCCATCTGACAGATTGTAGTCTCCCAGAGAGGTAACTAGAGAACCAGGTTAGGGATTACGAGATAAGTTGAGATTGGCTAGCTTGGTCAGGAGTAAAGGGTGAGAGATAGTGTCAAAAGCTTTGGAGAGGTCAAGAAAGAGACAGGATATGAGTTGGTTGTTATCATGGGCCTCAGCAATAGTGTGAGTTAGAAGGGCAGTAGTTGGGCTGTGGCTTGGCCGAAATCCCTGTTGAGTAGGAGTAAGGAGATTTTGTTGGAGTAGATAGCTGAGAAGTTGAGAGTGAATGCATTTTTCCAGTATTTTAGATAAAGGGGATTGGATGGCAATGGCTCTGTAGTTGGATAGGTCAGTAGAGTTTATACCTTTGTGCAGGGGGATTATGAAGAAGGATTTCCAGATGAGAGGGACTGTTGCTTCTTGAATGAATCTGTTGATTAGTATGGATACAGGATAGGATATAGATTCAGCAGCAAGTTTGAGGAAGGTAGCAGTAAGATTAACTGTGGGGGGAGACCAGGGACTAAACTTCAGAAGAAGAGATTTAATATAGGAAGTGGGTACAGGCTGAAAGGAGAAGAGGTTAGTGTTGAGTGGGTTAGAAGGGGTGGGGCAGCAGTGTTGGGGCTGGAGGGTGTGAGTTTTTGGATTGTGTCAATGAAGTGTTTATTGAGGAGGATAGCAGTTTCTAGAGGGGGGTTATTTGGGAAATGGGAGGGTTTGGAAGGGCAGCCTGGACAAAGAATGTTGTTAAGAGAGGACCAAAACTTATGCGGGTTGGATTTGCTATTGATTTATGGAGAGTTATAGTAGGATTTTTTTGTCATTGTTTATTTGTTCCTCGGCAAGATTTTGCACTTCCTTCTAATATTGTAGTAGGAGTAATTATATTGTTTTTACCTAAGCTTTCCAAGCACTGTCTCTTTTATGCATTAGAGATCTAGTGTCTTTGGAGAGCCAGGGGGCATAGTTAGATTTGATATAAATTCTTCTAGCGGTTGTTGTATTATTACATTCTTATGCTACACTTTTCTGTCTTTTTCTATAGCATCAATTTTTATTTTTCAGAAAAAGATTTTTCTTGCAAATATTTTATTTCTTCATTAATACACTCTTTTTCTCTTTCATTCTTTTTTATCATACCTCAAAATGTATCATACCTATATTTATACAGTTTTACTACTAAACTGTCATCTTTTTCATTCATCTTTAACACTTTGTACAAACTTAATAAAGCAGTATATACCACTGGTTTTATTAACCCAAAACCTCCTTCCTCTTTATTTATATACTAAACTCCTCATTTTACTGGGTTTAATCTAGAACCCATATAAATGAAAAAAAAAATCACTGTAATAATTCCCTTTCAAATACTGTTGGCAACATAAATACACTTGCTAAGTATGCTATTTTTACAATCAGTACTGAATTTATCAAATAAGCTTTATTTCTGAATGATAATTTATGTATTTTCCAGAAAAGACAAGTTTGCCTTATTTCTTCTATTGCTTTTTCCCCACTGAATTCTACTTATGTGTTTATTCCCAAGTGTTAAACCTAACACAGGCATTTCATTGATTGTAAAATATATACCCCTATCTTTACTACATCACCTAAGCCTTTACTTTTCTCTTTCTTTAAAGCCATCCCTACCCCATCTACATACTCATTTCTGCAAATTCTTTTATCCAAATTTAGTTTTTTTTTTCACTTGTTATAATGCCACCTGCATAAGTTAACAGAACTGGAATCCTTAACCCTTCATGTTTCTATATCCCACTTCCTTCATTTTATAATTTGTTTCACATACTATCACATTGATAATTAATTACACCACTCATCATATGCACCTCTTGGCTTAACTAGCCATTTACAAGTACTTTTACTTAATTATTACTATACACTGGCATACGTACTTTCCTAACTTTCTCACTTATATAATATTCTTTCACTATTATCCATAAGATTTCATGTCCAGTTGTATCAAATTGCTTATTAAGGTCATCTATCATGATTTTTGCTTCTTCTGTCCTAAAGAAATCCCAATCCCTCTGAACTACACACTCTAGGGACCTAAACCTTGTCATCACAATAAACAGGACATGCTGGAGGGATAGATTTCTGTCCCAGAGACTTCCCATACTCTGGAACAGGCTACCCATCTATGTCAAGCAAAGTTCTTCATTAGCACTCTTCAAGAAAAATCTTGATGAGTGAATGGGAAATAGGAAATATACCCCGGGGATCACTTTTGTGTCTCTGCTCGACAGGGGCACAGGAAAATAACTTTCCTGGGTGGTGTAAGCCAGGGAACCTTGTTGGCTAGGCTTATGTAGGCCCTTGGGCTGATAGCCTAGTACCTACCTATGAACCTATGAACCTATCCATAATATCATCCACAATTTCTCTATTGTTTATAATTCTTGATAACCTTTTTCCTTTATACTATATATACTAGCGTTTATAATATTTCGATTTTAGTTTCAAATCAGTTTTGTATTATTTTCATACAGATCTTACAGTCATTATTATTCAATACTGTTGGTCTCCAGTTTTTAATTATCTATATTCCTTCTTCCGTATGAATTTAAGTATTCCACTATATAATTCCTTATACACAAAACATTCAATTAACCATGCATTCAAAAGCTTTAAAAACATTTTGTTTTGCCATTTCCTTAAATTTTTATACATTTCATACCTTATTCCATCTGGTCCTGCAGCCAAATCTATATTTACTTGTCCTAATACTTTATCTAGCTCATTTAAAGAAATCTTATTTTCCAACTCTTTATTCTCCTTTTCTGTTAACTTTTTTATTTTCCATGTTTTTACGATCTTCTTTTTTCTTTAAGCATGGCATGCACATATTGTACTACACTATTTATAATCTTTTCATGAGCTCTTTCTGTTTCTCGTTTTATATATATTTTTATTTCTCTCATTACACTGCCATCCTTCTTTACTTATTCTTCTTATATGTTCATAGGTGTGTAGTAGGCTAATGACCACAACAGCCTTTTTAACCCTAGCCATGCATCCCAAATCTCTGACATGTTCTGGTACCCTTGATAAGTGTAAGCAGGGGCTTGAAAGGTAAAACATTTACAAGCAGGGGCCTGGGAGGTGAACCATTTAAAGGCTGGCTGTGTCTATTAGAGACATAGGTGCCAAACTTTGGATGAATTTCCTGTTCCCCATCCAATTGTCCCAGTTACACTTGAATTAGGTTAGGGACTAACTCTGCTTCACATGGATGGGGAGCCTGTTCCAGAGAAGGAATAGTCTCTGGGATACATATCTGTCTCTCCAGCAGGCCCTATTTATATCACAGGCAAGGTTTAAATCTTTAGAACAGGTAATTCTGGTGCTGTTTGTTTTGCAGGTATGTAAGAGGTCCATCAGAGTGGGGTGTGCAAATTCCTTGCATGCCAGGCATAGATCTCCCCTTAACAGTTTGTAGGAGACAGAATACTGGGATAGGGCCTTGATGTGGTCTGCATAGGACATGTTACTTACATCCTCTATTATTTTAGTGAGGAACCTCAGTGGATGTTCTAGTGGTTGGATGTGTCTGGTTACTCAGTACTTTCCTTTTTCCTTGTAAAAATATCTTTGCTTAAATAACACTTCTTGTATTTTTTCTTGATTTCTTTCATATAATTCTTTTTTTTGTCAAAATATTTATGTTCTTTTATATTTTTCTTTCTCTACTTCTCTCACATCATATTGCCACTGTAAAAACATTTTTTATATTTTCCTTAAATATCATACACCATTCAGACCAATTTTTATAAGATGTTCTTATAGTAATATGATCTTTCCATAAATATATTACTAATCTATTTTCTTAATTATTTGGTTTCTCATTTATCCTTTTTATTCCTTTGTCTATTTTTATATATTCTTTATTTTCCATTATCTGTAGCCATATTGCAAGATCAGAAAATCCTCTTTCAACTACCTTTCCTTTTCCTATAACTCAACCTTCTAATAATATAAAATAATCTGTTTCAGTGTTATACATATCCCTTTTGTAAGTCCATGAATCTTTGTCCAAACTTTTTAATTTACCACATCTTATAAAGTGTAATATTTTTTATATCATTGCATTTCTTTTTATGCTTACCTCTTAAATCACAATTAAAGTTTCCGGGTAGTATAATATTCATATATCTCACTACATAGGCTAAAATCTGACGAAATAAGGTTTCCCTTTCTTTACAGTTACTATCAGCATATAATGTTATAATTCTAGGTACTTGTACTTTCTATTTTAAATCTACAATGGTTAACCTTCCCATTTTTGTCAAAGTTGCATCTAATATCTTTACTGTATTTCTACAGAATATGGCTATTCCAGAACATCTCTCATTTCCCAAATTACAGATTATCTTTTCTCCCCACAATTTCTCTGTAATCTTTCATTTGTTCACAATCTGGTCTTCTAACATAATTGCATCTACATCACATGTATATCACCACTTCAAAATCCCTCTATTTCTTACTATATTCTTAATACTATTCACATTTACAGAATGCACTCTAAAATGTTATTTTCCTCTTTTGCTTAGATTTATGGTTTTATAAGTTCATAGCAAATTACTGGGCTAGCTTTCTTAGTAGGCCATTCTAAGCAATCCAATTTCCATCCCAAAGGTGAGACTAAAACATTGAATCTTGACTGTATGGCAGACATCTTTACTTAACCATTAGTCCAACCCCCAGTCATTAGCTGTATATATTATTTTTCATGCATTTCTTTTCTTTTTACTTTTGTATTTATCCCTTTAAATTTTCTTTTTCAGTCTTTTATCCTTTTACCAATACAATTATTTTTTATTACCTCCCAATTTGTCTTCATCACTTATTTCTGAACCTTCTACTATGTTCTGTTTATTATTTTTTTCTTATCTATTTTTTTCTTCTATTTCTACAACTACTAAAATTTCTTTCCTTTGTTTATTTTATTCTCTTTCTGTTTCTTTTTCTTCATTCTTATTTTCATTTTTACAATCTATCTATAAATGTCCAATTTTGTTATATTTATAACATTTCAATTCACATGTTTGCATCATGAATCATTTCCCTACGAATATGATATTTTATTTTATCACAGTTACTTAACAAATGTCCTTCTTTTTCACAATAAAAAAAAACATGTTTGGGTTGTCCCCAGTATTTTATGACTCCTCTGTTCCCCATCCACATTTATAATGCTTGGCATATGTATATTTTTTTCTCTTTCTGTTTTAGCACAATATTAGAATTCCATCCACCATTCCATAATCCCCTTTTGTCATAAACTTTAGCAATGTCCAGTACTTGTTTACATAAAGTTTTCAAATGTCCTTTCAAAGTCTCTTTTTCCACCTCTGTCTGGAATTGTACATGAATTTTCTTTTTTTTCTAGTATTAAATGCATTTATCACATAAATATTCCATGGGTTACAGTCTTTTTTTCATATTCTCCCAAATAAATGTCCATTGAAAAAACAGTTTCAAATACAATGTTACAAAAGTCGTCTTTATTAATAAGAATAAATTCTCTTACATCCTGGGTGGCTCAGAGGTGCAATGGTTAGCATTGTCACCTCACAGCAAGTGGTTCTCTGATTTGATTCTCAGCTGGAGTGCCTTCTTTATTGAGTCTACATGTCCTTTTTTGCATTCACATACGTTTCCTCCAGGTGCTCCGCTTTTCTCACACATTCAAAAAACATGCATCTGGAGCATTTCTCCCTGGGCATCCACTGAAAATGGGCTCTGACCCAGTCAGACTTTCCCAGTAAACAAATGTTAAATAAATAAAAATGTGCTTTTACCTCCAAAGGAGCTATTCAATTGTCTCACACTCCTTACCTGTCCATTTCTTTGTCTTTTTTTACTTTGAATCCTTACCAGGTACTTCTGTTTTTCATTTTCTTCTACCTTATTTTTTGCTACTTCCCTTTTGCCTTCTTTTACTTTCTCTGCATATGCTTTCTTTTCCATCTCACCACTATTCTTCAGGATTGTCTCTGCATCTTCCTTTTGTATTTTCTCTATCATGTCCCCCCAGGAAAAATTTCCTTCATTTTCTGACTCACTCTGAATCATCATTTCTTTAAGTAAATAATCCCACAACCCTCCCAACTGGAGGGTTGTAATTAAATATCAATCCTTTGCCAACTTTTCTTCAATAAACAAATTTCTTTTAAACATCTCCTCAGAATCCTGTACATGTTCTCCGGTCTCAATATTTGCTTTCTCCTGAATTTATCTCTCCACTCCATTATGTTCTTCTCTCCCCATCTGCATCCCTGTTTCTCTGGCCTCATTTGTGTCTGGAATGGAAACAGGAAGTGCCCCTGCAAAATGGGTCCCACTCTCAGCAATGTATAAACCTCTATAATTCTCCATAGACATCCTTGGCTGAGAAAACCTTCATGGAGTTACTGATTGTTTAACGAAATGGGTTAAATACCAATCATTTTAGTTAATCACTTATTAGAATAAAATCTAAGACATACCACTCCACCACCTAAAAAAACATATAAAGTGATTATTTATTATAACATGCCTATCCAGTTTGCATCCATGTGTAAACTATGAATCAATGCATTTCATGCTGGCAAATGTTTGTTTTATATTCCAAAATAAAGTGATAAACTGAGTTTCTTTATTCTGTATGAACCCATGAACCTCAGCTGTACTTCCTTCCTATCCAAGCTTTCTTCTCCCAGCAGAACTAAGAAAACAAATCTGTTCCATAATTTTGGGTTTCTTATCTCATTTCATTGATCAGACATTCTAGTTATCTAAACCCTTGCAGGGTACTCTGAGACTTGTGAAACTACTAAGCACTTCTGATACCACAGGACTCTGACATCCAACTTTTTGTAGGTGTTTTATTGAGCTTTCCATGCTAGAGTTAGAAGGCCATTTTGTACAGTTGTACCTGTCTCAAAAAATGCAGAAGTACACACAGAACGTTGTTCCATAGAATCCCCATTCTATTATTAATAAGGGGCCCTCATCTCCTTCAGTGACTTCTGAACCAAATTCTGATGAGCTAACATCATCCAATATTAACATTGTTAGAGAGGTGGCTGTTTTATCATCACCCTTCTCCCCAATCCTGCTGATCTTTTGCAGCCCTGCATTCCTGTACTCTCACAAATCTAAGAAGTGGGGGAAAGTGTTTTCAAAAAATAACAATGCTCAAGCTTGAATGTTTCCCCAGCACAGAGTTTCAACATACCTAGAGGGGCCAAACACTGCTTTAGCTGTGGGATAATCCATGATGTCCCCATTTCCAAGTACTATGCCTAACTTACTTTGAGATTATTGTAGCATGTTATGCTAATAACATGTCATAGTTATCACACTACTTGGTGGGTGAACAAATCTTGTCTATAGCACGGATGTGTCTCCATTTTAGCTTGCTCATCATCAACTGTTACCATAGAGTGTGTTCTCCTCACTGCTTATGTGCAACCCTTTAACACAGTATCATCACTTTCAGTGTCATACTCCATCCATTCTTTATATATATATATATATATATATATATATATATATATATATATATATA
Source organism: Protopterus annectens (assembly GCF_019279795.1). Lineage (NCBI taxonomy): Eukaryota > Metazoa > Chordata > Ceratodontiformes > Protopteridae > Protopterus > Protopterus annectens. The sequence continues at coordinate 1,257,453,272 of NC_056739.1, forward strand.
TATATATATATATATCAGAATGCACAGGTTCATCATTTACTGTACAGATTTTTTAGCAATGTGCCCTAGTTCAGAGAAATGACATAGCTTTACTTGTCCTAGTTTATTTTATTCTTCTCCCCATCTAAGAGTAGTTTAAAATCTAGATATAACAACAAACCAGTGACCACCAAATCTTTTATTGCACTTGCTTCTGACGTCTCAGCTACAAGCCTTCAAGAAAGAACACCACATGTATATCTATATATATATATATATATATATATATATATATATATATATATATATATCATAACCAATGATCCAATAAAACAATTAATACATTTGATACATTAATTAATTAGAAACATTTGAAATCCTTAAAGCAATATAGCTACCAACTACAATAAAACTCTCCAATTAAATTCTGAATTCATACCCTTAGGCTTAATGTGTCAAACTTCAAAATATAAAGTGCTTCTTTAAAAAATAACAATTTTTTTAGACATGAATCAAGAGGGAATTTTTTTCTAATATTGTGCCTTGTAAACCCATCACAAAACTTTGATGCACAGCTTGAAAATGCATCGCTACTGAACTAGATTCCTTCATATTAACCATGTCCCTAATGTGTTCTAACAATCTAACCTTAAATGCTCTTAGTCTGTCCAATATTTTATATTTTTATTTATTACATTTATATTTTGAAGTTTGACACTTTAAGACCTAAGGGTATGAATTCAGAATTTAATTGGAGAGTTTTATTGTAGTTGGTAGCTATATTGCTTTAAGGATTTCAAATGTTTCTAATTAATTAATGTATCAAATGCATTAATTATTTTATTGGATCATTGGTTATGATATATATATACAAGTGGTGTTCATTTGGTTTTTATCTTTTTTGAAGGCTTGTAGCCGAGACGTCAGATGCAAGTGCAATAAAAGATTTGGTGGTCACTGGTTTGTTGTTATATTTATATATAATTTTTTATTATTTTTTTTGTGGTTTGTTATTTGTTCTTTATGGCCAGTGACCCCAATCTGGATTTACCCAGAATGTTTCTAGATGATTTGCCTGATTTGCAGCAAAGAATGGGGAGTAATTTCCTTTCACACTGTACTTCAGAAGCAGCTACTTCATCATGTGCAAAGGCTGTTATGGGATCTGCCAACAATGTATCTGAACTCTCCACTGCTTGGCAAAGATGGGAGGTGCAATGTAACAATCGTCTAGTATATTCCTTCTCCAGAGTTGGAAGAAGATGGGCCACTATAATGAGTCCAGAGATGAAGGTATTGTGTGGGTCTCTGGAAAAACTGTTATTTAAAGAGACTTCTGTTTTTTTGAATTTCCAGAGTCTTTCCAAATATATTGAGCTGGATATCACTCCACACGGCTTAAGAGCATTTAAAGACCCTTCTGCTCCGTTTAATTTACAAAATGAAATAGACCATAATTTTCATAAACGGTGGATACTTGCAGCCCAAAAATGCTCTTTAGAATGGATTTCCATTTTGGTAGAGCGTGATAGGGTTAAACAGGGTGAGCTTTGTAAAGATATTAATTCTGCATGCAATAAATTAATCACCCAAACTAACCCTCAGTTTTTGGACAAACATTTAAGTGACATTAATAATAAATTAACTGGTCATGAGGAGGAAATTATGGAAAGAAAGAAGAAGAAACTAGTGCGCGACACCCACGATTATGATAATGGTAAACCCTTCCTCTCTAGAACCAATCAGAAAAGGACTTTCCGTCATGTGTCCTTTGAACAAGGAAACATACAGACTGAACAGCATTTCTTTTCATTGGTTATGTCCTCCAGTGAATCAATTTCTTCAGAGGAAAGTGGTAATGCTCCAATAAATAATGCTACTAATTTTTCTTATTTGCCCATACCCCAGAACTCGGAGGGTATGCAGCAGACATTTCAGAACTTCAATAACGGCCATGGAGGGTTTAACTCAAGAAAGCAGCAACGTGAAGGACAATTTAATGGTAATGGGCAAGAATAGAATAACCAACGTCCTCAACCTTAACAGTACCAATATTCAAAGAATGGGAAGTGGTAACTGCTTATCCTATGTAGTCAATTTATCTGGACAGTCGTTGAGTGATGTAGAAATAGCTGTTTTAGACTCAGGATTGAAATTTATACCTATTGTGATACCACGCTTGCATGAAATTAAATGTGATGTTTATAGATTTGTCAGAAAGTTGCAGTTAAAATGTTTTTTTTATACTAAAGATGAATTTTGTACAGATTGTGAAGTGGTTGATGAAATTTATACTTTGTCTAGCAATGAAAGTTTTTATTCATGTACTTCTGAGGAATTGGTTAATGCATATTATAGGTTTGATACCAGTAATATTAGCTCTAATTATAAATGTATACCTATTAGTAATGATATTATCAAATTATTTTATCAAATGTTGAACTTTTCTGTTGCTTTGGAAATGATATTTTTTCTAAACAAACAAGTAATGTTGAATATAATCTTACAAAGGCGGAATGGGTTGCTTTGAAGAATCTAAGGGGAAACAATAATTTGATTTTCAAACCTGCTGACAAGGGTAATAGACTGGTGGTTTTAAATGTTCCTAGGTATGTGGAAATGTGTTATGTACATCTAAATGATGTAAATGTATATGAAAGAGTACATATTTCTGTGTATATGTTAGCTAAAGAACAGTATTTGGAATTAATCAATAAGGGCATAAGATTAGGGTATTTTTTCATAGAGGATGCCAAAAAGAAGTTTAGTCTTTCTGGCCTATTTCTATTGCTTGCCTAAAATACATAAAAATTTGGAGCATCCCCTTGGGTGCCCTATTGTTTCAGGCAAATAATACTTTTTGTACAATATGGGCTGTTTATTACATCATCTATTACTGCCAAAAGTTTTGTCTTTACCTGCTTATGTCAAGGATGTGTTTGATTATTTAGAAACAATTAAAAATGTGCATTTAAATGAAAATATGTATTTCATCACATTTGATGTCAGTAGCCTTTATACAAATATTTCACATACATTTGGTATGGAGGCAGTAAAGTTTTTTCTAGGAGAATGCCCTGCTATTGAATTTATTTTGAAATTACTGTATTTCTGTTTATGTAATATATTTTTTTAATTAATAAGGAGATATTTAAACAACTGCAAGGTACAGCTAGAGGGGCAGCATTTGCCCCCTCCTATGCAAATTTGAGTATGGGATTATTTGTGTATGAATATATATATATATATATATATATATATATATATATATATATATATATATATATATATATATATATATATTTATATATAAATAAAGCTGATTTCTATGTTAGGTTTGTTAAACATTATGCCCGCTTTATAGATTATCTTATTTTCTTGTGTGAGGGTGGAGAAAAAGAAGTGGACAGTTTTGTGGACTTTTTACAAATGAATAGGTTTGGACTTAAATTTGATGGTGCACAGCAAGGTAAACAAGTCTCTTTTTTAGATGTAGATCTTGATATTTCCAATTGCTGGGGCCTATACACTAGGGTGCATAGAAAGTTTGATAGTGATACATACTATTTGAAAGCTACGAGCTGTCATCCCCTACACACAAAAGATGCTTTACCTTTTGGGGAGTTCATTCGTATACATAGAGTATGTAATGTTGATTCTGAGTTGAGAGGAAATTTCTAATACCTGTAATATGTTTTATAGTAGAGGTTATAGTAATCATGCTATCTCTAAAGCGGTTTTTAAAGTTAAGGAGAGATGGAATGTAACATCAGTTAAGCCATTTAAATATGGCAGTAATTCAGTGAATGGTAATATGGATATATATTTTACTACTACCTATAGTCCCTTTAGTGATATTTTGATTAATTTAGTCAAATATTATTGGAATTTTCTCCAATCTAAATAAAGAAGTACATCCTTGGCTCCCTAAGCAACTTAAAATATCTTATAGGGTGGGAAGAAGTTTAAAAAATATGCTAGTTAGAGGAAAATTTGTTATGCCCTCAGTGGCCTTACCTCCCAGTATTTTATATTTAGGAACACAAACATGTGGAAGGTGTAAGGCTTGCAAATATGTTGTCAATAATTTTGAATATATGAATGGAAGAAAGTTTCAAGTTACAGGTAGTTTTAAATGTAATATGCAAGGTATTATTTATGCCCTAAGATGTCCTTGTGGCAAGATTTATATTGGACAGACTAAGAGAGCATTTAAGGTTAGATTGTTAGAACACATTAGGGACATAGGTAATATGAAGGAATCTAGTTCAGTAGCGATGCTTTTTCAAGCTGTACATCAAAGTTCTGTGATGGGTTTACAAGGCACAATATTAGAAAAAATTGATGAAGTCCCCCTTGATTCATGTCTAAAAAGTAAGTTATTGTTTAAAGAAGCACTTTATATTTTGAAGTTTTGACACTTTAAGCCCTAAGGGTATGAATTCAGAATTTAACTGGAGAGTTTTATTGTAGTTGGTAGCTATACTGCTTTAAGGATTTCAAATGTTTCTAATTAATTAATGTATCAAATGTATTAATTGTTTTATTGGATCATTGGTTATGATATATATATACATGTGGTGTTCATTTGGTTTTTATCTTCTTTGAAGGCTTGTAGCCGAGACGTCAGAAGCAAGTGCAATAAAAGATTTGGTGGTCATTGGTTGGTTGTTATATTTATATATAATTTTTTTATTATTTTTTTGTGGTTTGTTATTTGTTAGTAGTTTAAAATCTAGAATTATTTCTATAGCTGTGAATAGGTGAGCTCTCTTCTTGCTTAGTATTAACTTTCTTGGAGCTTTTTCCACTTTCATCATTTTTATGTGGATTCATCTGAAATGAGTCATCCTGTCTTGTTTGGAACAGCTCTTTTTTCACCGTGTATCTTTCAAATACGTTCACAAGTTGGTGTATAAGTGTAGGGGTACTTTGGCCATGGAACCAGCAGATGGAGAGGAAGGCTATTTAATTAGTTATCCATTATCAATAAGCAGAATTTGAGGTGGTGTTTTTCCTCAAGTTTCAGCCTTTTCCTGCATAGGTAGTCATCCTTCCATTTTGGCTGTTCTTTACATAGCTAGTAAATAAACCTTATTATTGTCAGATGGGGCCATTTCCTGCATGAAGTGAATAGCTCAAAGTCCGGATATCTCAGGATATGAAACCCTTCTTGGATGAGTCCATGATTATTACTCAGGTCCCAAAGTTCCTCCTAAAGATGCCAAATGGTCCTCTGCTGCTCTTTTAGGTGTCAGTTGAGCAGAACTTTGATATTTCAATTCCTCTTCTGTTGGACAGCTATGTTTTATTGTAGGCCTTGATTGGTGTCCTTTTGGACTTGTTTCCTTTCCTGGTGAATAGCCATGTTGTTGTAAGCTCCATTGCTTGGTAGCAGTAGTTCCTTGCTCAGCAGCTGTAGTCTGCTGCTGATCAGTAAATAATCTCTCCTACTGCCTCTGTGTCATTCATTTTCCTATAGATAATTTGTTTTCATAAACAGTTCTTTCCAATTTGGTGGCTACCATCTGCAGAAAAACTGGGTTAGGTAGCCTCTGCAACAGTTTCTTACATTATGTTATGCCATAGATATAGATTTATCTTACCTCAGAATCTCAGTGGAACCTGCAAAGGAGACAAAGTTGATGTTCATAACCTGCAAAGAGAATGCACAAGACAAGAGTATATATACTTTTGCAAGCAAACAAACAGGCTTTAAAATTTCTTTTATTTGTATGTAAAACAGCAGAGGATACTGTTTCATTTCATTTCAGCAAGTCAGAAAAATACAAAGAGGCAACAACTTAAATTATTTCAGTTCTGCTCACCAGTAACGAAAAATAAATACAAACTGTTTTGATTCACCTTGATGAAAAATAACCACACACAACAAAATATTACTTATATTTAGCTTGATGAAGATAAACTCAAACTTGTGTTCTGTTATAACAAATAATGGCTCAAAATTAAGACAGAGCATACCATTTACCAGTCCAAGTTACAATCCTTAGTCCTTTTCCTTGCTGGAAAACACCAGTTTGTGGTGTTTATATAAAGAGAGGGTATTCAGAAAGAATGACAAAACAACCGTGCTGCAATAAATAAGCAATCAAAGTTGTTAGATCTGGCCTGATGGGGGTTAAGCATACACAAGTGCTAGCATGTTGGATATAGTGCTACATAATGAAGCTGCACAGTCACAAAAAAGGTGGTCACTGCACAGGTGAGTAGACTGTTATGTGAGATGTCATTAACCAAGGGCCATCAGCATGCAGGTTGTATGCTTGATGTGATGCAAATTTAATAAAGCATCAGTGCACCATGTATGTTCTACACAGCACAGTTAGGAGCCCATAAAAGCTGTATGCAGCAAAGTGTCAATTGTTTGTTTTTAATTAATTGGAAATACATGAGCTGATAGGACTGGCAGGAAGGGGGTTCAGTATAGTTATCATGCATAATACAATGTCAGGAATAATTGATGCAGTGAATGACATTGTAACATAGTTTCAAATGTGTTACAAAGTAACAGTCTGATGTGGGCCATGAAGACCTATACAGTGGTAATACCAGTCCTTAGAGGCAATGAGCAATAAAATGCTCTAGTAGTACAAAGAAAAACAAGCCTTACTGCAGTAGGTCATCAGTTCATTACAGTGCTAATCTTCTTCTTCTTCTTCTTCTTTCGGCTTTTCCCGGTTAGGGGTCGACACAGCAGATCACCTGTCCGCTCATGATTGGCAGTGGAGTTTTACAGTGTCGAGTTGCCAGCCCGGCGCCCAACCTTCCACAGAAGGCACACACATGCACGCACTCACACCTAGGGCCAATTTAGAGTGTCCAATCCACCTACAGCATGTCTTTGGGATGTGGGAGGAAACCGGAGCACCCGGAGGAAACCCACGCGACCACAGGGAGGGCATGCAGACTCCGCACAGAAGGCACCCCAGCCGAGGATCAAATGCATTAAAATAATAGTCTTACAAGGGCAATGAAGAACTATGCAAATGTGAAGTCTTAAAACAGAAAGAAACAAAAATCAACCAGTACTGTGATAAGCAGGTTAAATTCAGATGCAATTATGGCAGCAATAAAGTACACACTCATCGTGCCAGTGGCATATATGGTCTGGTAGGCAAGTTTGTTTTCTGCAATTCTCTCTTCCACTGAAAAAAAAAAACACACACACACATTAATGAACTCAGAATGCCCATGAAAGCAGAAAAATTCTATACCCATGTGTTGAGGCCTACTATACAATAACAACAAAACATGAAAGCTTACTATAATAGGGAGGCTGTCTCTCCATGATCCCCTTCTTTTCATTGGTGGAGAAGGTCTGGGTGGTGTTCTTGTGTTCTTCGAATCACTGTATGTGAGCCAACATGTCTCGCCAGAGTAGGTAATGTCCATAGCATCACTCGTTGTCCTGGCAAGTGAATGACAGGCATTAACCTTATGCAGTGGGCATTCATAAGCTCTCTCCCACAGGTGCTCCCTGTGCTGCATGTGGAATGGGTGCAGAAAGATCTTAATCTCTCTGTTCCATCATTCTTGAGCCCTGCCACACTTAGACCCCCCCAGAGGCTCTGCCTACTCGCCAGAACAAGTCCAGGAGTGAAAATAGGAATTAATGAGCAGTGCAGTAGTGCAATGCTTATCTACAGCAACATGATGCATGTGGCCAGTACTGTGTGGAGGGCAACAGCTGCGTGACCAGGATCCATAGGCACGCACATCCTATGTGACCGACGTGCTCAAGCATGGCAACAATGGGCAGCTGGGTAGCTCAATCACTATGGCCATTGTAATCCTTTGGGGGAAAGAACTCTGCAAACAATGGGAAATGGGCAGGACCTTATACATATCTGTTGGAGGTGGGAAACAGCAAAACTGCAGGGAGATTATGTTGCATATCTACACAGAACAGAATCCTAAGACTACAATTCAACAGACACACACTTTACTGCAAGGGGCAATGTATGTGGAGCATGTGTTCACATGTAACACAGTCTGGCACAGTGCCACAAAAGTTATGTCATAGCATTGTACAGGACAAAACTCATCACATGGGTGGTGGGGGTATTGAGGTGACAGGTGTTGTCCAACAGAGATTGCTCTGAGTGTACTCCAAAATATCAAAGTAACACAAAGTTGAACAACAAAAGATCAAAACTCAAAACACTGATAAAAAATATATATATTTTTTGCAGGGTGGGCAAGCATCCTAACATTCCCACACCCCCTATTAATTATATAGATACCAACTCTGAGTTCAGACAATAGTGGGGGAAAGGACAAATTCCTACTCCCTGATGTACTGCGGCCACCCACAAAGTAATGTCAGCATTCAGTCATCATATGATTATTCAGTCACTTCTGCTGGTACTACTAACATTTGACATTATGACCTTAAGATTATTTGGAGTGTTTCCATTTTTCTGTACAGTCACATGTTCCTGAAAGTGTACCAGAGCTGTCATGGCACTAAAAGAATGGCAGTACATGAAAAATTCACCCAAAAGGAGGATGAGGTTCTGCTGAAAGTCATGAGCACCTATGTCAGGATCATTCTGGAAAATGATAAGGCAAACAAAGCCTTTAGGGACCAAGTGTGGCAAGAAAATGTTGCATCAAATAAATGCTATCAATGAAAACAACAGAATAGTGTAGGTGCATCACAGGGTTACCGACATCATCTTCCATGCAAAGAATGGAACATAAGATATAGCCACAGAAAGGTCAGCTGTTGGGGTTGTTCCCAAATAATATCCCTCAGTGATAGAGACTGAGTAGTTCCCTATAATCCTCACTGGAGAAACTGACAAAACACCAGTCCAGGTGTTTGATAGGATGTGAGTGCTAGACTGGTCAGGACTGCCTCAACTATGTGTTAAGGATATCCAAGGTGAGTAGTAGTAAATGCTAGTTCTGAAGGGCATTGGTAGTGTATCAGTCTAGTGTACTCATATATGACCATGTGTGTTGCTGCCATGCATGAAAATCACAACTGCAGATGTAAACATCTGCAACACAAGTTATGACTGCCTATGCCTTATCAGGGAATGCACCACATGTGTTGTGTGGCATGCAATGCAAACAGACATTGCACAGAACCAGTGTACAGCTTACTTACACATACAGTGCCACATTTCTGTCACCTAAGGACATTGGGCATGCAACAATTACATTCTGCGCATACAATTCTGCATGTGCTGGTAGGCTATGTATATTCCTAGCATGCAATTATATGTCTGATGCATGTTGATGGTGTCACATGTATTGCTAATTTATCTGTATCCTTTTACAAGTTCTACTAAAAAAAGATTTTAAAGTACAGGATTGCACATTCCTGAAGTCAGCACGTGAATAGAAGCTGATAATGATATCATTGTGCACTGTGCAGGTCTAGAACACAGTGACAGTGTAATCAATGTAACAGTGGCAAGAACATTCCCCTCCACTACATCTGAGGGGACAACAGAGTCTGAAGGTGAACCTTCTGTGTCACTTGTGCTGAGTGAAGAATGTTCTGTGTGAATCCCTCATGGGATACACAGGCAGCACAAATGAAGCCTGCAGATGAGGTCCATATAGACTCTGAAATGCATATATGTGGTAATAGAGAGAGGCACTTTGGTGCCCATCAGTGCTCTGAGGCTTGTTTATGCATGACTGTGATCCATACACAAATGGAAGCTTATTGGATAATGTCAGGGGTGTTCTGCATACTTCATGATGTGTATGAAGATGCCCATAACCTCTAAGAATGCCTGTAAACAACTACAGGGATGGCCAATAATGGCAGCTTTCATGACAGGTATTAGTGGCTCCATACAGCTGCTTGCAAATGGCATACATAGCTAATGTGGGGGACAGTTGGATTGAAGGTGTACTTGGTTGCTTTTCAAAGATGGCTGGTCCATAATCACCTCCACCACTTGGCAAGGATGACCATGTGGACATGGATGGTACTTATCTGGCCCCACAGCTGCCTCCTCTATGACCATGGAAGACCATGCAGTTGGGTATTGTGGAGTTGCAAGAAGCTTGGCAAAGCAAAGAGCAGGGCATCAGCGTTCTCCCTATCGTACAATACCAGAACTATCCAAAGGACAAGGGTTTGAGAAGGGTGAACTGAAAGGCACAAAGGACATTTGTGTGTAGGGGAGGGTTGCACAGTTAGTTGGGCTCACAGCAGTGCAGCGCTGTGGGCCTTATAATAAGGAGTACCCACAGTCATCAGGAAGAAGTCCTGCAAGTATAGTAAGGTAAGCAGTAGCACTGCACACGTCTCTTCTACAGTAGAACAGTAAGGACTAAGGAGGATAGGGAACAGAGAAACAGTGGGATCCACATATAAGAATATCATATAAGTTCCTTGAGAGTGTTTATACAGTAGGAAGCCTACAGTAAATATGCTTCATATAGAGATGCACAATTGCAGTGTGCACTGTATAAGAAGACAGCAATAACCAGTGCAGATCACTGCCAGTGGCTATCATAAAACTCAAAAATGTTGTGCTCATTATGCATTGTATGTAGTTTCTAACTCCATAGATAAGATCATATAAGGGAAGAGTTTTGAAAATGCAATCAGCCTCTGTCATTCTGTCCTCATGTCAGTATAGGCCATCTGTGCATAGCTGTATATATGTGGTGCTACAACAGTGGCAACATTATAGTGTGTGTGTGTGTGTGTGTGTGTGTGTGTGTGTGTGTGTGTGTGTGTGTGTGTGTGTGTGTGTGTGTGTGTGTGTGTGTGTGTGTGTGTGTGCATGTGTGTGAACCTGGATGCATTTGGAGTAGCTCATGTATACTATGCAAGGTGTCACTGATGGGATCACAATGTGTGCAGCATATGAAAACAGGAAACTTCCTCCTAATGCAGTTCGGTAACTACAGTGTGAAATAATTTCATTAGACATTTCTGGTACACGGTGACATTTCTGGTACATAGTGCAGCTCTCTTTAAGTTGTGGTTACACTGTTAATTATATCATGTAGCTTATTTGCATGTGTACTACTCTCTAGTTGCTAGCATGATTCACATGTAACATTTCACATCTTGAAACCAGACTAGAAGTCCTCCCTGAATCTGGGGTAGCTTTTTCCCTACATGTACTACTATACTAACTCACCATACTATAGAATATAACTCTTAGCCACAGTTTGTAAATTTTATTAAATTGTAGTACGGATGAGGAATGCCATGTTTTTTAGATTTGGTGATGGAAATGATAACCCTTTTTGAGTTTTGGAAATAAAAGTAAACATTAAATAGATATATGGTGAAGCAAAACTAATATATAAGCACTATGACATAAATTATTCATCTAGGGCATGGCAAGGAAAACATGTTATTTTGCAAAATTATTTAATTTTAAGATGATTGGAAGAGCTAGATGTAGTGTGACACATGGTTTTTCATATAAGCAAGATGCAATTCCCAAAAATCCAGTCATCGTAAATTGTACTTACTTATGTATGTATGTATACATTTAAAAACTGGGATAGAACACTGATCTACATAGGCCCTTCACAGGCTCATCCCAGGCATAAAATAATACACAAAATATGAAGATACAAATGATTTAAAGTGAATACAGATATTATCATATAATTCAGTGTAGCATAGTATGAATTGTAAAATGGATTTTGTTGAGTAGTACATATGCAGTTATGAATGACATTATTCATTAAATGTCTATAGCAATCAAGTTAAAAATGACCATAATAAAAATGATGTCACTAATAAAAGTACTCAAAAATAAGGCAAAGAAAGCAATATTTTTAAGTACAAATCATGCTTTTAAACTGAATGACATTACATGTGACAGTGATGTGAAATAAGTCTTAGTAGTTTTCTGCATGCAGATTCCTAGTGAAATTAGATTACTTCCTGGTATAATGGCAGCCTTGATTTTATGTGCCATGAAAAAAGTACAAATATTAGGACTAAACAGGATTTTAAAAAAGATACTCAATGTAGATTGCATGGGCAGTTCCTGTGTATTTTTTCCTTCTATTGTTGTTGTCAGACTTGTATGTAAAAGACTCAGGGTACACATTTTAATATATTAATTAGTCTAATGTTTGCATCATCTTTAAGCATTCATAGGTCACATTTAGGACACATGTATAGTCTTTCCTCTTATTACAAGAAATAGTGAGGTTCTTCATTTCAGACTAACATAAAATAACTTCTTCTGATCATACATTGTCATTGATGGATTTGGCCTTAGGTAATCAGCCATAAAGAGACTTGCAGTGAAGTTCATAGCTGGCTATGTCAAAATGAATATGCTATAGGTACTCTTAAGCAGACTTTTAAGGATTATATTGGATAATAATTGAACCTGCCTTAGCACTGAATGACTTGCATACAAGATAGATTTTGGAGTAGAATGTGTAAAGATGTTTTTTATTGGAGAAAGAATAGGGATGAGGTAATTACATTTCTCCCTTGAAGCTATGCAGTCTCTCAGTAACCCGAGCAACAAAACACTAGAAGAGTAAAAATAATTGCTGGATTATGATGAATAATATAAATTAATGCTGATCGCAGACATCCAATTTAGTAATGCTATTGCAAGATATTTAGAGCATGATGTAAGCACTTAAGGGATGCAGGTAATAACCCTTTTAACTGAAGAAAGGAAGGTTCAAAGAAGTTCATCTGTTCATTTACCTTTTAATAACCAAAAAGACTTATTAAGCTTAGAGTACATTTATGTTTTGAGTGATTTGGAAAATACAATTAAGAAAGGTAATGTGAAATGTAGATGGTTAACAACTTGGCTAGCCAAAATTTTGGAAACCTAGGAAGTGAGGGCATGAGACATAATAGTTAAGTGTGGTACATATAAAACAGTTTTACAGATGCATTATGCTGTACTTCAAACAAAAAATACAGTTTTTCTCTAAAAGCAAAAATATATAAGAAATTGTGATTAAAATGACAAAAATGAAGGGTAGTTTTGCAACACAAAGAACAATATTACACCAGTAATTATCAATGAACTGGACTGTATATAATTATAGCCAACAGCAACACTAAGGACAATGCCAGAACTGCCCACTTTCTTCATAAAACATACATGCCTATAGTGGCCCAGGAACAAAGCATTTGTGAATCACAAATGCTAGAGGTGGGGAGAACCAAGCTACTGTTAAAAGATTACAATACAAATTGTTGTTAAATTTCAGCATTAGATCTGACTGAAGTTATATGTAGTGATATGTGTGATGTCAGCAGTAGCTGAAAATGACAGATGGCTAGGTGAAATTTACACAGTGGGGGTGCAGAAGAATCAAAAACATCTGGTATCACCCTGTTTTACCTAGTCTATCTCATTGAACCATGACCCACTATTTCCCATATTTATAAGAAGTTTGGTATGTCTATAAAAGGGATTCTTAAATTATATTACTGTTTTCAGTTTCAGATCTTTAAAAGGCTGTTGCAAATATCAGCTGTGCTTCCTGTGTTAATGCAATTCCTCATAACCACTACAAGTAATTCATGTCGCATCTCCTAATTACATTCTCTCTTTTTCTCATTCATCTCTTAAAAAAAGATTATACCTACCTGGACTCCATTATTAACTCAAGTTTCTGTTATGACCCTCTTCTGCCTCCATTATTTAAGACTAGATAGCAGTCTCTTCTAGGATGCATTGATATAGTTTCACATCGCTCCAGTCCCAAGGTGAACTTTTTGTCATCAGTTTCTCAAACCTACAACAACCTGGTTCTGATCAGGTTCTGATCATAATCTTGTATGCTTTCTGCAGGCCAAGTCTTTTCACATATGATTCAGTATTGCAACATCAGTTTTCTTCCAAACACCATTTAACTTTGACAACTATTGCTTTCTCACCTGACTCGCAACTATATTTCTTATCCATCTTTTTTCTTCTTCCCATCTCATTGTCTTTCACCTGTTACTTAATTAGCATATTCTGCTATTCCCATCAGCAGAGCACATAATGCCTAAAATCTAGAGAGAGACAGAGAGAGAGAGAGAGAGAGAGAGAGGTAGATAAAGATATATTCCTTTATCAGTGCTCCATTGTTCTGGCATCCATTGTTCTATCAAGTTATTCATTTGCCTTTGTTTACCATGATAGTCAAGGATCATTACCCATTTTCAGTGGTGTTCAGGTAGGAAAAATCCATACAGTTTAGAATTAGCACAATAATTATAAAAATATAAGTTTAAAATATCAAAGCGGCACATACAAGGATATGTTATTGCAATAAGTGATGTGATACATGAGTATTGTCCATTTGGGAGTGATCAAATATATACAGTGTTATAAATGCTGATGTACATACTAAGTAGCCAGAATACATTTAGACATTCAAATATATGATCCATATGGGCCTTATACATATATACATGTATAAGATACATACATACAAATAAAGATATATGTGAGTGTTGTGCAATTCCCAGGAATCCCATCACAGTTAAAAGTACATTGTGAAATAGTTGTTGCTAAATTGTCTAAGGAAATTATTCATAGTATAAGTTTTGAAGTCAAAAACATGCCCTTTTGGGGAAGTTAGGAGACATGCAATATTTAGGGGAATCACCGTTTGCTTAGTTTCGTAGGCTGCTGCTAGACAGGTAGGCTAGGTGACTGTATAAATCCTAGCCATGCAATCCAGAGAGTTTAGTGGGTGGATTTTCCACCCTGCCCAGCAAGGACCATACTGCTTACCCAGGAATAAATCTGTTTGCAGTATTTCTGGTGGAAATTAGCTTTTGGGGAAATTAGGGACAGATTAGCAATGTATTTCTCAACATTTTTTGAGTATGGTAGTAGTATACTATAGTTGACACTAGCAGGGGATGCAGGTGGGAGTAGGGTAAACTCTGAAGGAGTAGCAGTATATAGTTGGGGACACTGGTTGAAGAGATATAGTAGAATTCAATAAAAGGACAAAGTAAGACATATGTGAGATGAAAACTATAAAAATATGGAAGAACAGAAGTAAATGTTTGCGTTTTGATAGTTATACAATGCTAGCTGAAAGCATTTGAAGCACCTCAGCATCCCACATGTGATTTACTTTTAAATATTTGTTATGGCGGACATTTTCATGACACTGTCTGATAGCAGGTAAGCAAGATGGCTATAGTAGCACTATTTTTCAAATGCAGATAACATATCTCACTTCCATGAATATAGCTGACATTTCTAAAGGTAAAAGATATTATCAAGAATCCCAGAGAAAATGTACACAAGCAAAGAGAGATCATGCAAATTTACCAGCAGTAACAAGAGGTCAGGATTAAATCCTAGTTGTTATGGATATTAGGCAAGATTGACATATCTACATATCTGCATGGATATCATGACAGAAGTTTGAGATGGATGTTACTTCAGAATGATTTGAGACTTAGCATGAGGACAAGTAAGGTTGTCAATAATATCTGGCAATTACTATATATGAGATCTATTAAATATTGTTTGGCAATATTATTAAAATTCAAGGTAATTGGAACTATAAAGAAAACTGGTAATTAAATTAACAACTTTGCTGCTGGTACCTTTGACTAGCATTTAAGGCTACTGAGCCGTAATAGCCTGTTTGGAATTAAAGTTATTGCACTGCAGCAAAAAAATGTAAGGTTTATATCCTTACTGAAATGTACAATCAGATTTAAGTTTTGGAATCAGACCTACTCTAAAGCTGAGTTTATCCTAAATAATTTTGATGGCTCACATTTTCCTGTGATACTCATGATTGTTTGAGATATTAGCATGTATTTACAATCTGACTGAAAAGAATGAACTCTTAGAACTCAACAGACACTATCACTAATGTATTCAGACATCACAGCTGTAATTAACTAGAGGTTATGGAAAACAGAGGGATGGATATTGCAGATAGAGCATGTTATTAACTGCAAAAGCTGACGGTATGAATAAGATAAGTAAAATAAATAGTTTAAGCATATTGTAAATGCACCTAAAAGCTCTAATTGTATTTTGGATATTGTATTAAGAAACCAATATACTGATGACTGGCCTTTTGAAATGCTACCACCTTTAGAGAAGATTAACCATAATTCCATCTGTTTTGCTTGCATTTAATTATCATCTGTAAAGGTCAAAATTGACTAAAACAAGTTAGATCATCCCCTTGATCTGATTTGGTGAGGGGTTATGTAATATGGTATGGTCTAGTAATGCAATTGACAGAGGTGATCAAAGGGTTAAATCGCTTAAGGTGGAGATATGCTGGGGCTGCCTGCAGGAAATCCCTAAAGTGGAGTTTAGGTGGAGTCTGAATAGAAGCCTTCAGTTAAAAACCCTCTAGATTCTATAAAATGGGAGATCACTACAGTCCTATAACGAAGGCAGTGCAAGACATATTTCTGTTTTTAAACAGACTGATGAAGGAGTCCTCATGGACGGCCATTGAAGACAGCCTGAGTGCAGTATTGTGAGAAGGCACAGAGTACCTGGGGGCAAGGAACATGTCAGAAATAAAAAATGGTAACACCAACACCACAATGCAGATAAAAGATTTATTTCACAAACGCTTGTACTTAGACTTTCACCATAAGGCTTCATCAGGCAAATGAGTACATAGAACCATTAGTCCTATTTAAATACACATTCATTAAAATCATGTGACATCAAAATAAAACATTTTTAAAGGAACATAATTAAAACAAGGTGAGCGAGCTTGAAGAACTAACTCCTTTATTGGTAAGCGCTTTCGTTGGCAAAAAATAAGCCAACTTCTTCAGACCAACCAAACACATCCAAAATACACTCCTCCGTTAGAAAGAGCGCTTTTTATATGTAATACTAATCCAATTAAGTAATCTATTAATTAAGTAAAATAGGCAATCAATTATTTAAATAAAAAAGCAAACTAACATTTACTTGCCAAGCCAATTTGTTAGTAACCTTAATATGTTTACATTGTGCACAACTTCCACATTTAAACATACCAGTTTGACCTCTTAAAATTCTTTTTGGTCTCTCCACTAGGGTTTTCAAGTTAAGACCCCTTCTGTATGTTATTGATGGTGTTCTTCCCAGCTTCTTAACCAATTTGTTGTCTTGTTGTATTAGAGACCAATTTTTACATATGATCTCCCTAATACTTCCTGCATCTAGGGAATATGTAGTTAAAAAACTACTTATAACATTCAATCCTTTTCCTTCCTCTGGGAGATATGACCATCTTTCCCCGCAGATGGAGTTGCATGAACTTTCATATTAAGGTTACTAACAAAGTTTATATCAGGGATAAGACTTATCAGATCTGGGGTAAACACACTTGTAATTCCCAAGGAGTTGTATATGGCGCTGTGTGCAATCAATGCGAAGTTTACTATATTGGTAAAACAGAACAAAAGCTCAAGCAAAGAATATATGAGTACCAATATAGTATTGAAAAGCGGATTAGCACAAATGCCCTAACAAGACACATAACAGAACACCCAGACCATAGGTTCAGTTTTATTGTCTTGCAAAATGTAGAACGTAACATCAGGGGAGGCCCATGGCAACTTAGATTGGAAGAAACAGAATTGGCTTGGCAGATTCGCACAATGGCTTACATTATGCCTGGCTTAAATGAATATGTTTCTATTAAATGTTTACTTAAAATTAGAGCTTTAGCTAGATAAACATTATAAGTTGTTTTGAACATAGCAATAATTAATATGGGGGCTCTTTGGGGGGGTTATATAATATGTTTTTTTTATACACGTTTTTATAGTCAATTTTTAAAAAAATAATTATGCTATCTTCATGTAGATGTTTGGTTGCAACCTTTAATGTTAAGACAGGGTAGCACTGTTAATGTTTAGTGGTTAAGGTTTGCTGATTTAGGTAGATCTGTGCAAAAGCAAATTCTTGGTTCAGCAAGTAAATGTTTGTTTGCTTTTTTATTTAAATAATTGATTGCCTATTTTACTTAATTAATAGATTGCTTAATTGGATTAGTATTACATATAAAAAGTGCTCTTTCTAACGGAGGAGTGTATTTTGGATGTGTTTTGATGGTCTGAAGAAGTTGGCTTATTTTTTACCAACGAAAGTGCTTACCAATAAAGGAGTTAGTTCTTCAAGCTCGCTCACCTTGTTTTAATTTACCAGTTTGTCTTTTTACGTCAGTTTTAAAGGAACATAATTAAAATTTATTTCTGATTTCTTTTAAAGCAGGTTTTAGACTAAAACTCTCATTCAAACCAGGATGTTGGTACGCTGTAAACCGTAGGATCCATTTATTCTCATGTAACTCAGTATAATTAATCAAATCACCCCCTGTAATAGATTAATAGATATTCTGCAAAATATGTGTCTGTATTCTGAATATGTCAATACAATGCATTAGTATCCAATTTCCTTTTAATTTCAGATAAATGTTCACATATTCTATCCTTTAATCTTCTGTTACTTTTGCCTATATAAAACACATTGCATTGTGTGCACATAGCTATATAAATTATATTCTTAGTGTTACATGTACCATGGCTTCTAAACGTAAAATGGCTTCTAAAATAACATTTTTTGATGTAATATGATGTTTAAATAGAGTTCCAGTAAAAATCTATCTACAAAAATTACAATTAAAACATTTTTGAGTACCACACTTCTACATCATGCTATTATTCCAACATTTCTTTTGTTCTTTATAACATAACTGAAGTTTTAAATTAGCTTGATTTTTATAACCAAAAGACAATTGTTCCAATGACACATTTTTAAAAGTGAGTATATGGCTCATCATATACCAATGTTTTCTAATGATACCCTGTATTTTTGTAGTGTTAGCATCATATGGTAAAATACATCTAAATGCTCCTTTATTATTATTTTTATTTTTATGCTTATTAGAAGTACTACTGCTCACATTATGATGTTTTATATAACCTTTAGAAAAAACAGGAAATATGGTTTTATCCAATTCTTGTTTCATTTCTACTGTTAATTTATTAACAATATTTTCATTATAACCTCTATCCATAAAATCATTAGTCATGGTATTAAGTTGTTCATTCATCTGATCAAAATCTGTATTTAACTGTGCAACACTTTTAAACAGATTTTTTTACAATATTATTAAAAATGTGTGGGGGGTGGTGCAGTGGTAGCGTTATTACCTCACAGCAATAGGTTCTCCCTTTCGATTCTCGGCTGGAGTGCCTTCTGTGTGGAGACTGCATGTCCTTCCCGCGGTTTGGTGGGTGTTCAAAAGACATGAGTAAATGGGCGTGCCTTCATTGAAGGTTAAACGTCAAGCTGGTACCTTGGCATTTGTTAAAATCTACTGCCAAACATTAGCAGACCGGAGTTCCGCTGTGGCGACCCCTAACCAGGAAAAGCCGAAAGACAACAACAACATTAAAAATGTGTGGGGGGTGCATACTACTGTTATTTAAATAACTATTTCTCTTAACAGGTTTCTTGAATAAAGTAGTTCCTATGGTACCATCCTTTTTTTGACAAGCTGCACATCAAGAAATTCAACACATTTATAATTAATGTTATATTTAAATCTTAAAAATTCACTACTAGAGTGTAAATAATCAACAAACTCATGGAAGTCTAAAATATATCCATCCCAAATAAGGAACAGATCATCTACAAAACGTTTGTATAATAATATGTTTTTACTAAATCTATTTCTTCTATCATAAAGCACATATTTATTTTCCCACTTATTTACAAACAAATTGGCATAGCCATTAGCCATCGGTGTACCCATTGCTACCCCTTGACATTGTTTATATAGTGTGTCCTGAAATAAAAATACATTGTTATTCAAGATCAAGTCTATAAGTGCACATAGTGTTTCAATCTCAGTTGAATCAAAAATAGACAATGGTACCAGGAAATCTCTTATGAAATCAATACCTATGTCATTTGGAATTGACGTAAATAAACTATAAACATCCAGAGTAACAAAATAACATGTAGAAATATCATGATTTTCAGACCACAGGAATAGCTGTTCTAAAAAATTAGGCGTGTCCTTAATAATAGTGGAAGAATAACTTAAAGCTTTCCTCAACTGTGTGTCAGTATACTTTGAAATAGGTTCAGTAATCCACCCTGATGCTGAGACTATTGGCCTTGTGGGGGGGGGGGGGTTAATAAAGATTTGTGTATTTTAGGAATGCCATAGATAAAAGGAGTTCTTGGATACTGTACATAAAAAATTGTAACAATTCTAGTGATATCTGACCATTTATTTATTTATTTATTTATTTATTTATTTATATTTGTTGACCAGGAGTGTCCGACTGGACGTAGGTCCATTTTCAGTGGAGGCCCGGGGAGAAAAGCTCCACAGTTAAAATAAACAGACAGTAGTTACATTGGATTACATAGCGATTAACAATTTACATAGCAATTACTTACAACATATTTACAGATGAAGAACATAGTACATCAGTAGACAACTAGAATCTTTATCTGTGAAGTACATAACAGACATTAACAAATGTTAAAATAAGAAGTTCCTGCTGTATAAGTACTAGGCTTATGAGCATCTGAGCTTGCTATAATCAAGGTAGTTAGTGGAGTAGAAAGAAAGGTAGTGGTTGGATGGGGTGGGTGATATTAGAGTGGGAGTTGCAAGGGCATAGCCAGCATGTTTTTAGGTGCGCTTTTAGTAAAGTTTTGAAGTGGGTGCATGATGGTACGGAGGTAACTGTGGGTGGGAGGGAGTTCCATAATTTGGCTATGGTGCAAGAGAATAGTGCTTCACCAGCAGAGTTATTGGCTTTAGTGATCTGCAAGTGATTTTTGTTGCTGGATCTTAGTGGTCTGGTGGTGCAATAGGGTTGGAGTAGATTCTGGAGGGATGGGACATTTAGTGGATGGTTTACTAGTTTGTGGGCGAGTGAGAGTTGATACCATCGAAGGAGGTGAGGGAGTTCAAGCCAGCCCAGTTCAGCAAGTGAGAGACAGTGCTGACTATGGTAGGATGCTCCTGTGGCGAATTTGGCAATTTTGTTGTAGCAGGTCTCTAGCTTGTTTAGATTGCATTGCCTAAGGTTGGTATATATTGGAGAGGCATAAAGTAGGGTGGAGATAAGGTGGGAATTTGCTATTGAAATCTTTGCTGCTTTGGTGAGAAGATGCTTATTTCTGTATAACACTCCTAGTTTTGTGTGGACTTTTTTTATGGTCATGGATATGTGAATGTCAAATTTTAGTTTATTGTCTATTTCTACTCCTAGCAATTTGGTGTGTTCAGTTGGGTATATAGTGGTGTTGTCTTTTGCTGTGATGTTAAAGTGAGAGTTGTTTTGAGTATGTTTGATGGGTTGGAAGATGAGTAGTTTAGTTTTGTTTGGGTTGAGTATTAATTGGGCATCGGATAACCAAGTTTCAACAGAGGAAAAGGCTTCCTGTGTGACTTTTTGCAGTTTGGGTAGGGACTGGGCTGAGCAGATGATGGTCGAGTCATCTGCGTATTGTATGAGTGTGCCATGTGTGGTGGCAGAGGCTAGATTATTTGTGAAAACAGAGAAGAGTAGGGGTCCAAGGATGGATCATTGGGGAACCCCTATGCAGACAGGTAGTTGGGGAGATATGTCATTCTGCCATACAACGGCTTGTTGGCGGTCAGACAGGTAACTCTGAAACCAGTTGGTGACTGATTGTGAGAAGGATAGGTTATTGAGGACAGAGATAAGTTGTTTGTGTGGGACCATGTCAAATGCTTTAGCTAGGTCTAGGAAAGTAGCAGAGGAGAGATAGCCATTGTTTTTATGCTGAAGGATAGTGTTAGTAAAGGAGAGTAAGGCAGTGGTAGTGCTATGGTTTGGTCGGAATCCATGCTGAGTATTGGAAAGGAGGTTGTTAGTAACGAGGTAGTCTGAGACCTGAGAGTGTATGCATCTCTCTAGTATTTTGGAGAGTGGAGACAGAATAGCTATGGGGCAGTAATTGGTTAGTTCTGTGGAGGGTCCGCCTTTCTGGAGGGGATTATATGTGATACTTTCCACAGTGTGGGAACATAACTTTCTGACAGAGATCGGTTAATCAAGATGGATACTAGGTAGGCCAGAGCATCAGCTGCGATTTGTAGATATTCACTTGGGAGGTTGTCTGCTGCTAATTTGGTGGGTTTAAGTTTAGTTAAGAGTTTTTTTATGTTGGAGGTAGGTACAGGAGAAAAAGAGAAGGCAGTGGGGAGATTAGTAGTTGAAGGTGTGGGTTGGAGGGGAGGGGGGTTGTGTTGTTTAGCTAGTGATAGTATGGTTTGTGTGAAGTGTGTTTTGAATGAGGTAGCAATATTTTCTGAGGAGTGAGGGATGTTAGGAGGAGGGGTACTGACTTTACCTGTGTGGAGGATGGAGTTTATGGAGGACCAGAATTGTTTGGGTCTGTGTTCGGAGGAGTCTAGAACAGACTGGTAGTATTGGAATTTGTCCTGTTTTATTAGCTTTTTGACTCTATTGCATAGTTCTAGGAATTTCTGTCTAGTTGACGGGGTCTTGGTTTTGCGCCAGTGCTCCCAGGCTTTATCCCTGTTTTTCATTTCTGATTTAGTGGTTTTCTGTAGCCATGGGGAGGGTTGTGCTTTGATTCTGGAAAGTCCTATGGGGGCATGGTAATTAAGGATGCTCAGGAAGGTAGTATTAAAAAATTCAACTGCGTCATCAAGACTGAGGTACTTTAGAGGATGCCAGTTACATTCTTTGAGGAATGAGATGAATGTGAGTGGGATAAAGTTTATTTTTTACGTATCTGATGGTAGACAACAGGTTTAGCTTGATATAGGTATTTTTTCAGTAGGAATGTTGGGGAGTGATCACTGAGGCTATCTGATAAGCAGCCTGTTATATATGACTGGGGGCTCTTACTGACTAGTATCCAATCCAGGGTAGTGTGCTTGCTGGAGTTTTTATTTATCCT